>NC_088846.1:3678565-3706065 GCF_904066995.2 Poecilia reticulata
ACTCATATTTTCCAGACTATAAGTTGTTCTGGAGTATAACTCACAAAAAATGCGTCTTAGACTGAAGTTGCATTTAGTCGCACTTATTTAGGCCTTGTTGAATGTGAGGGGAACCTATTCCATGTTAATGATATGATTTGGTGGCACATTGTGTTCAGTTGCTTTTCAACAAACTAGCGGAAACTGTCGACTTTGTCTTGGAAGTCTGCTGGAAAAGCTCCACTCCACCAGTGAAGTGCGCAGTGCAGTGCAGTGGAGCGAAGCGGAGACGCATGCAGGCAGGCAGTTTCATGGCATGAACGGTAACATCACAAAGGTCTGCCTTCAAATGATCCATTTCCTTGGCAACTACCAGGGCATGAGGCATAACTGCACCTTTTACAAGCATCAACAGATGTTCCAGCAGTTTTGAATGTTAGCACCGACAGACTGTCAGAACAGCAGCAGCACTCTGTGGTTTCTGCAGGTCTGGTCATCTTCCTTTCAGTCCTGCAGATGGTAATGTTTAATCCTTGGTTAAACATTACTATTAGTATGAATTAAAGTTTAACGCCTCAGTCAAAAATAATGTGTCACAAATATAAAAAACTAAAGTTTTATGTCACTCTGCTATAAGTTCAAGGATTAGTCAAACTGAAAAAGTGACTTATAGTCCAGGAAATACTTTGTGTTGTTGTTATTGCAGAATATCTATTAGATTGTGTTTACACCAATTTTTCACATTTTACCTTTTTGTCTTCTTTGAAAAATATCTCAAGACTGAATTCAAATATTCAGTGTGGAAAGGTGGGGGCAGAACAGCAGCACATGGAATGAATGTCTAATGTCCAGTCAACAGATTCCCCCACCCGAGCCATAAGTCTCTGCAGCTCCTCCAGAGTTACCACAGAACTTTTGGCTCCTTTGCTGATCCTCCATTTCTGAGTCACTTGAGAAATTTTTACTTGCCAAAATCTGGAGCTCAGTATAATTTTCTTTCTACCTCACAATGATGCTCTATTTTCAGTTTTGAAATTTATTGTTGCGGCAAAATCTTGATTTAAACATTGTGAAAACGTATTTGTCCAGACTGTTATTTACTTAAAGCTTCACCTTTCTCTCTATCTGCTCTGGCTAACAAGCAGTAATGAAGTCATTCTGACAACCAGTGGAACCGCAGGAGCTTTTCATCGGGTTTTTGTTAGGACTGATTCGTTTGGGTGATTGAGACTCGTGACAGATTCGTTAGCAGAGGCTCTGTGGCTGATGGATACGGCTTACTTCGGGTGAACTGAAATGATTTATGGGATATCAATGTTTTGGAGTGCTTAGCTGACTGAAACTGCTATGAATGAGAAGTCTGATGGAGTCTTTAAATCAAACAGTAATTTTGGATGATTAGGAGTCATAGCTCTGCTAAAACCTCTGATTCCAGTCAGTTGATTCTTCTTCAGCTCCTGCTTCAGTTCTTCCAGCCTGATCCTCCTGCTCCTCCTGCTCTGCTCCCTCTGCTGCCTCTGAATGGAGTCTTGCTGGGCCCAACTGACTGTGTAACTAGTGGGCCGGCCCTCACAGTGGGGTGTGGGATTGTTAGAGAGACTGTGTTTACATTTGGTTGAACTGTATGTTTTTGCCACGAGCGCCAGGGATTCATCCTGCGTCCTTAGATGTTAAACTGTGATTGCTGTCACCACCATTTCTACACACACGCAAACATGCACACATACACATACACATACACACGCACACACCCACCTACACACACGCACGCACACACGTGCACACGCAAACCATCCTGTCACCTCTCAGTGTTTCTCCACAGCAGGGAGTAGGAGGAGGAGGCTAATGGAAATGTTTGTTTACCTATTTGTCCTTGACATGATCAATCGATCAACTGGCTAATTCACTGTCACTGTGGACTCATTACATTTCCATTTAAATAGATTTCTTTGATGCTTCATCTTGGACTTGTCTTTCCTTTGAATGCATATACGTACAGTAAGGATGTTCGTAAGCCAGCTCATTATTACATCCATAAGAGGCAATGTTATATAAAATCAACTTTTTGAGCTTTTTATCATGTTATAACATTATTCCCTCATCAAAACATACCTGGAATGTTGGCTTAATTCTTTAATGCATGTTTAAGAAATCCTTTAATCTCCCATAACAACCATTCAGCAGTGTGAAACGCCTGCGTGGACCTAGCCCAGCCTTCCAGGATGAAGCTCCTCCTCTGAGCACTTAGCAAACACCTGGTATCAGCTGAGCTTATTTTATGAGCTTTTTCTCAGTATTATGCTGGTAAAAACATTGTTAAATGGTTAATAGAGGAGCCATGTTGTAAATGAAATTTCTGGCTCTGATTGGTTGTTTTTGACTGGGAGAGGTGCAATAGTAACTCTGGGAGGGGTTGGAGGAGATTGATCTTTCACAAATTATCTATCTCATATTACACAGTCACGACATGGAGATTATTTCAACAAATATGTAAAAAACATATTTTTTTATAGAAGTTACATACTGCAGCTTTAATGGATGATTGGACTCAGAGATACAGAAGCCAATGCCGCCTTTTCTGTGACGTCTTCTGGGACTCAGTTTTTTCATTGGCTTGTTTGCCCATAATAGGCTTTATATGATGACTCTTCACCTCTGTCAGATTGTGCCATGATCCAAACAAAACACACATTCATCACTACCAACACACAGTGGCGCACGGTTCCGATCAATAGCCATAAATTTGATCCTTGACAAGCTGACATCTGCACCCTGTTTCTCCTGACCACTCCTAAGGTAACCCACACCCACAGACGAGCACTTTTCCTCCCCTACTCTCTCCCTCCTTCCCCTGACACACTTGTCAAGGACCTCGTTGACCCCTGACCCTGCCCCACTTGACAAAGTTATTGATTTCTCTTTTTTTTTTCCTGCCGACCCTCTGAATCCGGGATGAAAAAAGGCGAGAGCCAGGGAATTAGTCTCCACAGTCAGGTAAAATGTTTGGGAAGCTGGGGATGACGAGGAAGGATCGATGCTCTGATGGCTGAGCTTGCAGCATTAGAAACAACAGTCAGCCATGGAGAAAATCAGCAGCAGTGGAGGAAAGATGAATGAGGAACAGACCAGGAGAGGCTGAAAGAGGTGGAAAAATTTAGTTGTATTTTTGTCAATTTAATTGTAAATTATTGTTAATGTATCGCGCCTATGAAAACTTTTTCACCACCTTGGATGTTTTACCCTTTTTATTATTATTCCAAATCAATTATGAGCAACAAATTGTGACTGATTTCTACACAATAATGACAATTAAATAAAAATATTTAACATAACACAAATGAATGCATAATATTCAGCTTTGTTTTCATTCGTATAATTGCACAAATTGGAATTATGAAAATAAATTTGCTTAAATTTAATTTAAAAAATAATTAATACGTTTTTTTATGTTTCCGCTCTAGGATGAGGTGGTTTTTCAGCTGTATCAAAATTTGTGTATTTTTCAAAACCGCAATGAAACTATTTTTTCACTTCACGCGAGTGAAGAGTGACAATCAGATGTTACTACTGGCGGAAAAGACGAAGAAGACGTCGGGAAGTGATATGAGGATGATGGTGCGGCATGTTTTTTGATGATTTATCTCGTGACAAACTTACTCACGTGTGATTTCATTTGCGTTTCTTATTTAATTGAAACACTGCAATTGCGAAGTTGTGTTTTTTCAACATCAGTGGAATATCGACAACATTTTGTAAATGTTTGTAAAGGAACTGATTTAACAATTAAAACTCTGCACCACATCTCTTATTTTGTGAGGCTCTGCTGGACCTTTAGGAGATGTAGGAGAAATATTTCCATAAAGTGCTTTAAGCCGTCAGCTCATGACTGAATCCTCTGGGCTAACCGTCACCTTAGTCAGAGAACTTTGTTGGGTGTGTTTTTTTGTTCTTGCTGATCTCAGCTAAATGTACATGCAAAGTTTTCGGTGAGCTTGCTTACAGCAGGAGCCTGAACAGCCTCCTGCTGGAAACTGTTGGAGTATTTGCCCCCTGTTTGTGCTAATTCAAACTGCGCCCAGTGGAAGGACACTATGATCGCAGGGGGGTTTTGCACCTGGCAGCCCTGATGTAATGCTCAGCAGAACTAGCCCTAACTTCAATGAAATATAGTGATACAAATTAGGGATGCACTGATGTGAAAATTTGGGCCGATGTCAATATATTGGTATTGCTGTAATGACTGATAATTGATATTTACCCACATATATAAAAAAAAAATTCCCTTCTCACCCTCCGCGGGTGGTCTGTTTCATCCTCTGAGCTCGGGTCCTCTACCAGAGGCCTGGGAGCTTGAGGGTTCTGCGCAGTATCTTGGCTGTGCCTAGAACTGCACATTTCTGGACTGAGATGTCTGATGTTGTTCCTGGGATCTGTTTGAGCCACTGCTCCAGTTTGGGGGTGACTGCCCCGAGGGCCCCGATGACTACAGGCACCACTGTGGTCTTCACCTTCCAGGTCTTTTCCAGTTCCTCCCTGAGGCCCTGGTATTTCTCCAATTTCTCATGCTCCTTTTTCCTGATGTTGTAGTCACTTGGTATTGCTACATATATATATATATATATATATATATATATATATATATATATATATATATATATATATATATATATATATATATATATATATATATATATATATATATATATATATATATATATTTCCCTACTCTTTTGACACCTTGAAAAACACAACCACGCCACTGACTTCCCCACTGTTTCAGTTAAACTCCCCTTAGTCCTGCTTCCCTGTCACATGACCAACCTTCGTCTTTCCGCCGCCAGAAGCAAACAGCAATAAGATGCAAATAAACATCAGTTGTTGGTGTCAGCCCAGTTTTATTTATTGAAGTTAGTGCCACTACCTTGTGCATCCCTGATGAAAATACATGATATGACAATATGAAGCAGCTAGCATGTTACACACGTCGTCAGAATGTTAGCATCCTGATCTCAGGTTTATTTAAATCTTCACAATCGAAAGTTGAACTTTGCCCTGGTGTTGGATTGTAATCAGAACTTCGTGAGGGATACCTCAGAGTTCATCAGACAAATAATTAGACTTTACGCAGTAGAACAAGCGATCTTCGACTCCTTGAGCTTATCTTCTTTTCAGTCATTCCCACCGATGTGTTTTCTCATTTCTCTCTCAGAGATGGATGCAGAAAGCTTCCTCAGCAATCATGGCTCCCTTTTAAAAACACAGCTTGCAAAAATTCTTTCTCAGTCCTCCACTCCTCATGGATCAGGTTGGAGATTTCACAGTGGTGTTTGGAGGTGACACACTTCTACATAATCTCTTTTACTTATTTAATTTCCCGCCATCCTCTCCTGTGATTCTACCCCTGTCACTTTAGACGCAGCTGAGAGACTGATTTGGCTTCCATAATCTGTTCTCCCATTGCCCCCTCCTCTACTTGAAGGAACCTTGAAATATCATATAAGGAGATTATTTCATTCGTAATTGATTGAGTGACTCTTCAGCCCAGACCGAAATACTTCAAAGTGTGTGAATTAAGACTCGGGATGGGATGACTGAGGCAGGGAGGGGCTGGAGGAGGCGTCGTGGCTCCATTAGGCTACCGCTGAGGTCGAACTGCTGAGCCTCTTTGGCTGGCAAATAAGAGCTGAGTCTGATCCTAAGATGGCAGCAAGTTGGCTAAACCAAGAAGTATTGGTCAGAGCATCCCTGTCTGCCGCAGCGGCTGTTTGGCTACGTCTTTATTTCTGAGGCAGATTCAAATGATGTGGAAAAAGTTTGCAGAAACTTTGATTCAACTTAGAACATCTTTTAGCCCTTGGCTCTGTTTAGCTCTCCTTATGTGTTTTCTGAACATTTGGATGCTATTAAAAGGCAGTATTATGTGAAATTGACATTTTTGAGCTTTACATCATGCTATAACATTATTCCCTCATCAAAAGCATACCTTTAGTGTTGTTTTGATTCTTTCAGGCAGGTTTTAGAAATTGTTTAATCTGCCATGTCAACCATTCAGCTGGATGAACCAAGGTGCAGCTCCTCCTCACAGCTGCAGTTTCCAAGGTTCCGAGCTTCTAGCTCACAGAACATCCCTCTCCTGTGACTCCTGCACTCAGCTCCTTCAGACTAGCCAGCAGCAATTAGCAAACACCTGGTGGAACTGCGCATCTGCTGAGCTCATTATAGGAGCTACTTCTCAGTGTAACGCTGGTAAAAACGTTGTTAAAGGATTAGTAGGGGAGCCATGTTGTGATGACTTTCTGAAGGTGGAGTTTCAGAAAGAGGAGGAGTTTTTAAAGAGACAGAGGTCTCTGATATTTAAATTACAAATTTCACTTTGTAATTTAAATTACAAAGTGAAATTTATTTTTATAAATGCATCATTTTTAGAACAACTGAAGGTAACGCGGTTACTTGATGGTGCTGTAAAAATGATCAAATGTGGCTGGAAAACATATAACGCTGCCACTTTAAGACTGTCAGGTTCATGAATGTTTTCAAGAATTTCACACAAAAATCAATCTTTCTGCTTTCGTTTAAAACTCAAGTTTGCTTACAAAATGGGGTTAAGTTGCTAACTTTTGTATGAATTTATAAAGCAATACGTTGATGCTCACAGGTAGTATTAGTCCATCTACGTCTCTGCAGGTGGGTCTAAAATTGTCAGGAAACATTTCTTAGAAACATTATTTCTCTTGACAGAAAGCAATAAATATCGATTGGATTTATTAGATTATTGTCAAGAATGAACTTAATTTGTGATATATACATTTGCCATGAAGGAGACACAGCAAATATCTGGAAAAGTTGATTCCATCTTCTGAACTTTTTGGCCAACATGCAAAATGTTAATCAGAGACTGCACAACTGAAGGCAACTTTATTTATATAGCACCTTTGATCCAACGACAATCCAAAATAATTGTACAAGGAATTTAAAAACAACATATAATAAGAAAAAACACATCAAACAGATTAAATTTAAACAGGTTAAAAAAATCTACGCATTTTTGAAAACAAGGCCACAGCAAATATTTATTGTTTTTAATCTCGTTTTAAATGAACTCAGGGTGGACGCACTCTTACAGTGAACGAGACGTTTATTACAGATTTTTGGTGCATAAAAGCTGAGAGTTGCTGATCTTAAATGTCTTTGTGGTTCATGGCGTTGAAGAAGAGCAGAAATGTAGTCCGGGCTTTTATCAGTGAGTGCTTTATAAACCTACAGTGACATTTTAAATTCTATTCTTTGAGCAACAGGAAGCCAGTGCAAGAATCTCAGATCTGGACTGATATGCTGACCTCTTGTTGTTTTTGTAACGACTCTCGCAGCAGCATTCTGGATAAGCTAAAGCTGCCTCATTGATTATTTTGGTAATGCAGTAAAAATAGCATTGCAATTATCAACTCTACTGAAAACAAAGGCATAGACAAATTTTTCTGATGAATCGTCTAGTTCTTACAATATTTTTCAAGTGATAATATGCTCTCTTTATTAAAAATTTGATTTGGTTGAGGCAGTTCGGGTCAGGATCCATGATCATCTCCAGATTCCTGGCTTTGTCAGATGATTTTAAAATAACAGATTGAAGGCAGGTGATCATTTTTAATCTATACTCTTTTGGTCCAAAAACTAATTCTTGGGTTTTATGAGCACATCATCCCCAATGTAAAACATGGTGGTGGCAGAAGCATGCTGTGTTGATGCTCTCAGAGGTTTTAAGCTGGTGGAGCTGAAAACAGGACTGTCCCAGTTACAGGCTGCACTAGAATTGAGACAGGAGTAGACGTTTACTTTCCAGTAGTAAAGTCTGCCCCTCTGCCCCGGCCCCCAAAGAAAAGATTCTAGATCCGCCCCTGTGCTCTCTATCAACCTAAGACCTGATGCTTAAATTCAGCTGGTACAACGCTGCCTGGCTGATTTAACTCAGGCACCATGTTAAAGCTCATCAGGCTGCCTCCCGTCAAGGTGTCGATGAATAAAACTTCTGAGTCTCGTCCATACGAACGCGGTTTCTCCAATCTTTTCTGATCTTTTTACCTTCTAACTCTCCATCTCTGTCTTTCCCTCTGCCTCTGGTTTTTCTCCCTCTCTTCCTTTCTCTTTCTGACATCCCTTTGTCCTCCCAACACCCAGCACTTCCCTATCAGCCGGACCGAGTGCTGATCTTAATCCTCTTACTCCACGGCTCCATTACCCACTTCAGCCATTTTTGCATTTACACCAAAAAAAAGAGGGGGATCCTCTGCTCGTTCTCCAGACCCCAAAAGCTCAGCCCTCCGGTTCCCCCCCCACCCTTCCTCACATGTAGACGCTCCAACCTCTCATGACTTCTTTCATTTCAAAAGACTGAATTTCCAGTCAAACATGGATATCTGGAAGTGGGATGATATTTAGAACGGTCAGGAGACGGTGATGCTTTGGACGGAGGTTATGCGACTAACTTTTGTCCTTGTGAGGCCTCGTTCAAAGTGATGACGGTGTAAATTCCCGTGTGGGCGTGGCCAGGCTTTGGGATTATCTCCTGTTTTGAGTTGTTTTTAATCCTTCAATGCCACTCCTGGTCCTGATGCAGAGCCACACTGCTGTGTATCGACAGAGTCATTTACCTCTGCATTGTTGGAAACGAGCAGCAATCTTCTGCTAGCATATTTATTCATCTGAAATGCTTTTACATGTTTTCTAATTCATTATGTAAGACCTTTGGTTTTCACTCATTGGTTTTATGATCTCTCCTTTTTCTCCCCTTTCTCTCCTCTCTAATTTACTGCTTCTCTCCAGGGAGAGATTAACCCTTAATCCCCCAATGTCCGCTGCTTTAATTGATATGATTTAACTACTACAAGGCCCTGGGAGGTTCCACATTGCTACCTCAGAGAGAATGTTCCCTCCCCTCGCCTCACCCTTTAACCCTCCTGCTCTGGATCTACTCCCATCTATCTCTTTCATCTCCTCCTTTGCCATGAGCCCACCCCTTTTGTTTTTTCCCCCCATTTCTTTTCTCCCTTCTTTACTCCCAAGGGATAGCATGTAGAAGCAGAGCACTGTGGGAGTTTCTCTGTACCATGAGACCAAATGTTCAGATGAAACATTAGAGGGCTGTGTAGACCTTAAAGAGGCAATATTATGTGTTTTCCAGGCGCACATTGACATTTCATAGCATAATCAACTATGTTACGTTTAACTATGTTACTAGTTGTTATAAAAATGCTCGATATATCAAATATAACTTAAAAGAAATTTGACTACCTAATTCAACGCCTTAAAATTGGGCCTCTGTCTCTTTAAAAACTCCTGCTCTTTCTGAAACTTCACCTTCAGGAAGTCATCACATCATGGGTCCTCTATTAAAACTTTAACAAAATTTTTATGAGCATTGCATTGAGAAGTAGCTCAAATAATGAACTCAGCAGATGCACAGCTCCAGCAGATGTTTGCTAATTGATACTGGCTAGTCTGAAGGAGCTGAGCCAGGGCTGCTCTGTGAGGTGGAAGCTTGGAAACTGCACCTCGAGGAGCTGCACCTCGAAGGTGGAGATAGGTCCACCCAGGCGTTAGAACAGCTGAATGGTTGCCATGGAGATTAAAGAATTTCTAAAACATGCACGAACGAATCAAAGCAACACTCCAGATTTGTTTTCTAATATGGCAATGACATTAAACATGATGCAAAGCTTAACAAAATTGATGTAACATAACACTGCCCCTTTAAGTGGATTTGGATGGTGAATATTGCAAGGTGGATATGTTTCTGATTTAACTCTAACAGAAAACAGCTCAAGTTCTCCACAAATGATGTATTAATTGCCCAAAATAGGAACTTAATAACCATCACTGGAAGTGTTCCTGCTGGTCTTAATGCCAGACTTTTACCATCCGTGCTCTCAAGTTGTTGTTGTACATGATCTAATGTACCACATTTGATCGTGTTCTGCCATGAGTCATGACTTGAGATGATTTAGGTCTGCAGAGGCCATATTTGTATCCACTGTGTGTCTCTCAGTGGATTTAAAGCTAAACCAGAGAGGAAAATCCCAGGATTTTCAGACATTTACCAGCAGAAATCCAGCGATTAGGCCGCTTCTCCGTTGCTGATAATCTTCAAATCTTGTTTGCGGAGGGGGAGGCGGGTTTGTGAAATCCTATTTTACAAAAGCTACATGGTGGCTCCTTCCATAACCTTTTAATGTTTTACATGAAAAAGGAAAAACAAAAACTGAAGATGTGTAATCTATAATAAATTGGATTGATTTAACTGGGCATTACTTTGGAAAACTTTTTTTCTGACTTAATAAAATTGACAGAGTAAAATTTTTCTTGTGTGCAGCCAATACATCAGGTTCCCAATGATACTGACATGCGTTTAGAACCACTCTATCTTGTGTCACCTTTACTGTCTACTTTTCAATGATGTTGTAGTTATTACATCCGGATTATTGCTATGTTTTTTTCTCTATTTCTGCAGGTATAGAAGCAGACTTCTTTCTCTCATCCCCTCTTTCCCTGACCCTTTCTTTCTCCATTTCTTTCCTGTTTTCATGCCCATTACATTTGCAGTAAACCTAAAGCCATTTCTAACAAAGTTTTACATTTCCATATTTATATCAAAGTGAAAGCTTTACCCAGCTTTCACTTTACCCAGTGAAAGCTGGGTAAAGTGTTACCCAGCTTTCACATTGATAGCTGGGTAAAGCTTTCTATATATATATATATATATATATATATATATATATATATATATATATATATATATATATATATATATATATATATATATATATATAGAGGGCTATTTTTTTATTTTTATTTTTATATATATATATGAAATTCCCTTCTCACCCTCCGTGGGTGGTCTCTTTCATCCTCTGAGCTTGGGTCCTCTACCGGAGACCTGGGAGCTTGAGGTTCTCCTCCAGTATCTTGGTTGTGCCTAGAACTGCATATTTCTGGACTAAGATGTCTGATTTTGTTCCTGGGATCTGTTTTAGCCACTGCTCCAGTTTGGGGGTGACTGCCCTGAGGGCCCCGATGACCACAGGAACCACTGTGGTCTTCACCTTCCAAGCCTTTTCCAGTTCCTCTCTGAGGTCCTGTTATTTCTCCAGTTTCTCATGCTCCTTTTTCCTGATGTTGTAGTCACTTGGTATTGCTACATCCACCACAACAGCTTTCCTCTGTTGTTTATCCACCACAATGTCCGGTTGGTTCACCATTACCATTTTGTCTGTCTGGATCTGGAAGTCCCACAGGATCTTAGTTCTGTCATTCATCTTTGGGGGTGTTCCCCCAAAGATGGGGAAACCCCATCTTTGGGGACTGGATCTCGGGGTTTCCAGTCCATATTGTGCACAGATGTTCCTGTACACTATGCCCACCACTTGGTTATGTCTTTCCATGTATGCTTTCCCTGCCAGCATCTTGCACCCTGCTGTCATGTGCTGGAGTGTCTCAGGGGCCTCCTTGCACAATCTACACCTTGGGTCTCGTCTGGCGTGGTAGATCTGAGCCTCTATTGCTCTGGTGTATATATATATATATATATATATATATATATATATATATGAATGAGAACCAAATTTCACTCACTGATGGGGAAGTGTCACAAACAACCTTAAATCTGCTTTGCTAAAATGCATAAACAAAGGCTTTTTTCATGAATTGTTGCTAAGTGCAACAATGTTTCCAATCAACAACATGATTGAGAACCAAGGGACCAGGAAGTGGAAATGTTCCAAAAAATCAGAACATTGTAATGGTAAATTGTTTCTCTGCCAATAGCACAGCATGTACCCAGGTTGAGTGACAGTGCTAAGACCCTCCTCCTGGCTCTGACTTTTTGCTTTTGACCAGGAGTAGCGCATTTCTGCTAAATATTTAGCTTACTAGCAAAATATTAAGCTTCATGATTATTTATTTATATTTATCTTCAAAATAAATATTTAGCGCTAGGCTAGGTAAATGTTTACTTACATCTAAATGCTAATTGCATAACTAATTAACTAAATATTTAGCCTGCTAACTAAATAATTAACTTCAAACTAAATATTTAGATGTCAAGTTAAATATTTATCTCCGTAGATATTTAGTGAGCAAGCTATTTAGTCCCAAACTAAATATTTAGCTCTGGGTTCGCTAAATATTTAGCTTAAATACTACGTATAGTTAGTCCACTAAATATTTAGCTTGCTAATAAAATAAAATGGAGTAAATGACAAATGGAGTAAATAACAATTGCTAAATAACAATTGCTAATTTAAATAAAATTATTTAAATTAACAATTGTTTATTGGTAATTAAATATTTTGTTTTGAAACTATGGATCAATGAATTACATGGTGAAAATATGAAAGCTTATTCTTTTCTCACTTATGACTATGTAACCTAAATTATTACAGATGACAATGAAAACCGTTCAGTTTGTCCGTCTTAAATTCCTCTTATACATCCTTCCCCTCCTAAACCTGTCCAGAGTATGTTGACTCCATTATCAGTTCGGCGCTAAAATGTCCCAACCCCTCCACAAATTATTTCAAGAAGTCTCTCTTTCGTTTCTTCCATTCCTAAAAACACTAACCGCATGCATGCCCACCACCAGATACATTATGCTGTGCTTTACATCCTCATATGAGGCCTGGGGGTCTGTGTCGGTGGACTTTTCATCATATTTCTCAGGCTGATGGAACATTCTACCCAGGCCTGGAACCATACTAAATAGAGGGCCGCACTGTCTGCTCTGGGCTTTAGCATGCATTTGTAATGTGATCACTCTCAAACCCACAACCTCAGATCACAGCATCCTTCCCATGGTCAGAAGCAGAAGGAAGGAAACTGCTCTGAGCAGGAGCAAAATAACAACCAAGGACATTTAAGGTGACAGAAGCTGCGTTTCCATTAGCCATAGAATTGGGCAAATTGAAATTTAGAAATTGAATTTGCTTAGTGGAAATGCAGAAGAAAAAAACAACCCTCATATTTTTCAATGAAAAGTTTTTGCGCTAGGATGAGTTGGATTTTCTGACATATTGAAATAGATGTATTTCGCAAAACTGCAATCATGCATCATGAGTCACATGATCAGGATGTTACTACTGGTGAAAATGATGAAGAAAACAGGAAGTAGTAGCAGAATTTCTTTAAATTTTATGTCTTATTTAATGGAAACCCTACAATTGCAAAATTGTGTTTTAGACATTAGCAGAATATAGAAAAAGATTTGTTCTCATTTGTAATGGAATCACAGTTACTATAAAATAGCTTTAATATTTTGCAGAAAAATGTTTAGCTTTCTTGACTCCTGAATACCAAGTCAAGGCCTTTCCTGAGTTAGCTGATAGTTAATGTCATAGAGAGCATCAGGCTGTGCTGCAGAGGTTAAGCTCTGTGAAAGTGCTGAATGAACATGTCATCAGAACAGAAGAGATTCTGGAGGTTTAGAAAGAAAAGAAAAAGGTTTAAAGCGTTGCCACGGTCAGGGAAAGGAGGGTATCAGGTGGGGTGTGTCCACATTCTGCATTACTTTGGAGTTTACCTTTCAGCTTACTTTAATGTCCGTGTCCCCTCCCACACATCCCCCCTGCCCTGCTCCACAGCCCCTGTAAATCACTGTGGTATTTCCACAGCAGGGTGTCAGGTTAATATTTACTCTGATCTCATGGTTGGACAGCCCTGCACACACACCTAACACACCTCATCTGTTTACAGCAAAAAGCGACATCATTAAATCTGCAAAACTCCCTTTAGCCAAAATCAAACTTCAGAGTCAGAGGTTTGAGATAAAATTTGTGATCCTTAAAATAGCCCATAAACACCGGAATATTTTCATTGCAATATTTAGGTTTGAACTTTTAAAAAAAGACGAGTAGCAAGGTCTTCTGAAGCTGGGATCTAAGGTAGTGAAACTACAGGTTTCTCACCATGTCTGACCTCAGTGTTCAATATGGCTGCCTTGTGTGGTAAAGTTTGATTAGCATGATAAAAGCAATTTGATTCGAACTTTTGAAGATTCTATATGAATGTTGAAATTATAAAATAGGTCAAAAGCAAAAATATGTGAACAAACTAACTGGCAGCGCAAGCAAAAAATAACTGATCATCCCAAAGAAATGACACGTGGGATCATTACAGCATAATACAACCACTGACTGTAACAAATAACACAGTTCAGCCCAGTTTGTTACTAAACTAAACAGCAAAACTGGAAACCAAAAGTATTAACATTTAAATAAAAATATATACTTAAATACAAAAGCTTGTTTAAATAAATAAAAGTTCCCCCTCTGCAGCAGGGAGGGGTGGTGTGGTCCAATCACCTGCATGGATTTAAGCGTGCCGCCATTCTTGGCCACCATCTTCAGACTATCAGCAAAAGGGATCAGAACTGATAAAAGAAATAATAATGAATCATAAGCACAAACAAATATGGACAGCGAGATGATAAAAGTACATAAGTAACTATATGCGTCTGCTTGGTATTTCAACCAACCAGTCAACATTTTATTGCAAACTAGTTTCATTGTGATTGGATGAATAAATAAAAGATGCATAAGAGAGTTACCAACTCTAGTGGACTGTGGTTTGGTCATTGCAGTTTCTTAAAAAGATTTCCTGCCCAGCCTGGCATCTTCTGGAATTCAGCATCACGGTAAAACACCTCCAACAAAACTCTACGATACTCCAGAGATGAGAGGAGAACTTTTCATCTCCTTTCTTGCACTGGGTGTCCTAGTTTGTCACTGCACAACAGTTGATGTACATAATTACCAGAGGTACCAAATCAATTCAGAATGAAAGTACAAAATGGATTAAAAAGACTACAGAAGGGAACATATTAATTATGAGTCATATTTATCTTCCAAATGTGTCCTCAGATCAGAATTGTTATTATGTTAAAGTCCTAAAGAACCACCAAACTTTCTGTTTCTTTATGTCTGATCTTTGCTGCTGAAACACAATTTTTGAAAGATTAATTTGTTTTAATTCCAACAACCTGAACTACAACGTGACAAAATGAAACATGTACAATTTAACTTTCACTGAATCTGCCAGGCAGCTTTGTGTTTTAAGGATTTTTCTCAGTCAGTGTGTGTCTTTGTGACGTAATACGTGTGATGTTGGAGTGTTTTTGTGTTGAAAGCTTCGTCTCCATGAGATGAGCTGTCGTGGTCAAACCTCAGGTCATGAGGGCATAAACCCTGAGTAAACCTCCAGCCCACTGACTCCCAGTCGGATACAGAGGCTGATGGTTCAGCAAACTCAGGGTAGTAAATACAAGGAAACTTACAGCGTGATAAAGTATCTATATTCAATCCATTTATCATATTTTTGTCATGTTAAAACAAAGGCATACTTTTTTTTAATTGCATACTTCTTTCCCTTCAGAATAGATGGATTTCCATTACAAATGTTGCAAAACGTGGTGAAAAACCTCCACAAGTTTGCAGTTGCAGTGTTTCCATTAAATAAGAAACGTATGAAATGTTCTGTTCCGCCGTGTTTCTATGAAGCAAATTTGAGCAAATATTTTTTCAATGGAAATACAAATAGTGACTTTGTGTTGGTCTGTACAATGGTCTCTGTGCTTGTCATTTGACAAAATATAGAAATGTTTCCATGGATATGAACATCAGAAGAACATTGTATGTCTGTACCTTGTTGATCAAACTTATTTTAGTTTCACAGGCAACAACAAAATCATAAAATATCCTCAAAAGGGTCAGTAATGGCAGAATGTTTTGATAAAACTACCTGTTAACAAACTATTAAAATATTAATAAATAGTTGCTTCTGCTTTTGTTTGATGCGTGTTCTAGCAGGGTAATAGGCACCGAAAGTGTAAAAATAAACTAATAAATACTAAATTTATACTTTTACTGCTTTATTCTGTTCTGACCCTGTTCCTAATAAGTCTGGGTTTATTTTTGCTAAAACCACCAGAGTTTCTATTTAACTATTAATAAAGTAACGTGACTCGTATAAACACCTATTTTGCTTCTTTTGGGCCCCAACAAGAAAGCAGAACGACGCAAACAATCAGCGTCGTCTGTCTCTTGATTGAGAAAAATGGTCATTTAGTTAAACTGAAAATCCAATGTCTGCCCCACTCAGCCCTGTCATCAGCGCTGAAAAAAAACGCCTGATCCAGACGATCCTGAAGGGAGAGAGAGAAAAACCAAAAGCTGGCTCTTTCTCTTTATCCCCAAAGCAGGATAACAGCCTGCGTTCGGGGAATACCCACGCCTGCCAATTGCAGTAATGGCCCCTAATTCCAAATTAATTCAGTCTAAATGAACTGTCAGAGGGAGATTGATTTGTTGAAGCCGCTGTCTTGATGAGCGCTGTCGTGGGAGGAAGGTGATTAGGCTGTGAGACCTGCGTCAACCCCACACAGCCCGGGGCCTTTTTTCTGTTCCTCCAGCAGGCCTGAGCTTTGGGGCCAACAGCAGCTGGTTGTGGGATGACAGGTACGGGGACGTGGCGTGGCCTCCTGGGGCCCACGTCCACTGAGGAGGCAGGAGTGGGGAAACCAATCGATCTGGGGTAAAATGTTTTGTTGGAATTGATTGGACAATCTGTCTCTTAGGGGAAGGTCGGTGAAGTTTTGAGATACTGTAAAGCCTGGTAATAGTATATCATTTTGTCATTATTTTCACAATTACTGCACGTCTGGTGTATTACTTTCAGTTTCAGCAAAGAATTGAATTCCAGACACGTCAAAAAAGTTCTTTCTGCATATAGTTTCAGGCCTTTTCTACAAAGACAGCCTTATTAATAGGCTCTCTTCAAAGTTAATTAGCTGTGGAAACGAGGCCAGGGGCATCGGCGTTCTACCCCAGAGGACTTTGCTATCCCTGCTGATTCCCAGGCTAGGCTAATTATTTCCCAATAACCTTACTTACTGGCCATGCTCCCTCCTCTGGGCCTGAGCCTAACAAGCGTCGCCCTGCAAGTCGCGAGACTGTTCTGCTCCCAAGTTTTTAGCCGCCTGCCTCCCCGCGTCGCCCGTCGACGCCAACACGATTTCCTCCTCTTCCTCCCTGTGAGAGGAAGCGAGTTCAGAAGCTCCGCAGAATCCGGCCATGCGGAGGCCATGGGTGGCGGCTTTCCGGAGAGGCGCTGCCGTTTGAAGTCGAAAATTAAATTCCTTCAAATTCTCCATTAACGCTATTGCTTAAAGTATTGGACACACTCCGAAGTCCCCTGATGGCATTAGGTCTGCTGTCATTAAGTTTGCCCTCTCCTGCAGCTCTGCTTGGAAATATCAATCTCTGGAAAACCTAAACAGCTAACCTTATTACTCTGCCTGTTTAATTTAACTGTTTATTTACTTTAGTTTTTTTTTTCCTCTGCCATAGCCAAAGCAGAATCTGTCTGCTCCCAAACAGTGTGCAACACACATGACTGAATATGGGCCACGTACATATTGTGGGGGTTGAAAAACTGTTTATCATGCAAAGAGGGAACATCACAGGCTAAGAGGGGCTAAAAAAGTGGAAGATATTAGACTGGCCTATATTAGAATATTTAAAATTAAATGTGAACTTATGATCCTCTGACATACTTAAAGATGAAAGGTAAAACAAACTCTCTACAGACTAACATTTATAAAAACAGCATTTTGCAGGTGATAATTAATGAAATTCTCTATTTACTGCAGCCTTTCAGTAAGTTGAACAAATCAGTAAAAGCACAATACAGTTTGGCAAATGTGTATTAGGCCTCTTAGAGATTTTTTTTTAATTAATTAATTTATTTTTATTTTTGTTTCAGATAAAAAGATTTTATGAAACAATGAAAAGCTGAGTAAGTATTAAAAGTTTGGGATTTTTCTCAACATAGAAAATTTGATCAAAACCAGCCTGTGCTATTTTATGCAAAGACAGAATTTTTTTAATTAACTAATTAATCAGTTTGTTTTGGTTCAGTTTCACCTTCCACACCCATTACTCGATTATTGGAGTACAAAATCCATATTTTAAAATAATCCACTAAAGACAAGATATTTTCTTGAAGGCCTTGCTATGTTAATACTAAAAGTGTTGCTGCCACCAACTGATTTGGAGGAGAACTGCTTGTTCCACAGGTTTACTGGTGAGTTAACGCCCCAAGGGAACAGCCAATCAATGGATGTTCACAGCCACTTGGCCAATCACTCTGATTGGCCAAGTGGCTCCGCCTCTATCCACACCCACAACTGACAACTGTTAGATCTATATAATCAATAAAACATATTAACAGAACTTTTCTGAAAACATGAGATCCATTATGTAGTGTTGAAGGAATTAGGGGATAGTGGTGAACCTTCCCAGGAGTCACCACTGTATGCACTGACGGCTCACTCAGGTGGTCAGAAACGAACCCGTGTAAAGCTCTGCGAGCCCCGCCTGCCTCAGTTAAGGTCAGAGATCATGATTCAGCAATAACAAAGAGAGACTGGATCAAAATGGCCTCCATGGGAGAGTTCCAAGGAAAAAAGCATCTGCTGACCTAAAGGGACACAAAATCTGTCTCACATTTACCAACAACAACAAAAAACTCTTCATGGTCCCCAAAACATTTTAGCAAATATTCTGCAGACTGACAAAACAAATGCAACTTTTTGTAAAGTGTGTGTCATGTTGCATCAGAGGTAAACATGGCGGTGGTAGTGTGATGCTTCACCTGTTTGGGGCCAGGATGACTTGCTGTGGTTGAGATAATCATAAATTCTGCTCTTCGTCCTTCAGCAGGACAATCTGAAGCAACTACCAGCGGCTCCACCTCTGAATGACTCAAATAAGAGGCCTAGTTAAAGTCTAGATGCAAATCTGCATGAGATGCTGGTCAGATATTGCAAAACAAATGGTAGTTTTTGCAGCCAAGAATGGTATAAGGCATTATTATTTTGGGGGGTGATAACTGTTTCCATGTATGTCAGGTTAGTTTGGATAAAGTTCCTATTAATAAATCTGAACCATAATTTAGACGTTTAATTTTCTATTTACTTGTGGCTATCAACATGATAGGAATGTATCTGCTCCTTTATGTTGCATTTGTGTTATTGATTATAGCCTGTTTGTTTCTGCAATAGTGTTTTTCTCATTTTGACTACACAGCATTAATCCTTCCTCAAAGCTGCCCCATTACAATCCCCACTAAGTGCACACCCTGAGGCCGTCGCTCGCCCTGTGTGTGCAGCAACCAACTAATGCTCAGAGAAACATGTTTGTCTTTATCATTAAGAGCGATCATAACAGATTAAATCTGAGGTTTCTTCATAATAGCTTAAGGATGCATGTTTCATATCTTTGGTAAGTTGGTTGTTGTTTATTTTTCAGCTTTAACATGTAAATTCCCGACAGAGTGAACAACAGGAACCATGTGAGAGGTGTCTGACTTACATTTGTTGTGTTGCTCCAGTAATCTAAATGTTTACATCAGATCAGGTCTGGAGGAAGTTTAAGATAAAACCCTTCCTTAGGTTTTGATGGAATAAACGCCAGCGATCTGTAGACTAAACACTTATAAGCTACAGGGATCCAAACTGTTGGTGATCTCCTGTTGGTGTTTTTCTTTCTAGGCTTTTTGCTGGATGGAACGTTTTCCATTCTGCACCAACATTATAGTCCAAATCAGTTTGGATCTCAAGTGACGTTCTGTGAAGCTCTCGTAGGTCATACTTTCCTTACACCTAGTGGAAAGATGTCCCATCACTGCAAGCTTGTTAGAAATTTTAATAAATCCTCAGACTGGCTGAAATTAACAGATGTTCACCTTTTGTTGTAGCTGACTTCAACATTTTTGAAAGAACTACAAATTCTGTCTTAGAGGAAATTGTAGGTCTACAATTTCATAAAAGACAGTTTTTGAGAAGAACAGCATCCGTGTTTCTAAATGAAGTTAGGTATCAGCCCACCGCAATTGCTGCTACTTGTCCGTCTGCTCTACCAAAGATATTTATGTAAACCTTTGGATGTATGCAGCAGCATCAAAGATGGCATGTTCCTGTGTTTTTCAGGTCCCCCAATTACTTGAAAATCATCTGAATTAATTTACAGTATAAACTGATCAGGCAATTTCATACAAGAAATGTCTGATTAGCTAAAAAGCATAATGTCAGAGAACTAGACCTTGAGGAACTCCTGTAATCAGACGTGTCAGACGTGTCAGGAAGACTAGTTTCCAAGAGCAAACTGGAACCTCTCCAATCTATAATATTCTGATTAGATATGTTTATCTCTACATATGACTTTTAATTATTCCAAGCAGTTCAATACATATTTTGCAGATGCTAGCAGCACTAATGTATCATACACTTGAAATTATGGATGGAAATTTAATGTGTTCATTTTTATTTATCAATTACATATAGTTTAGCTTGTTATATATTTTACCCAATTAATTAAATTTTCTAAAAAAAATATATAGGCAAAAGCCATAAGCCGGAACTTTCGGCTTGCGACTCGGCTTGCGATGTGTCCTTCGCAGAACACATCGCTTCGTATTGTGTTTCTGGTACACCCCTAAATCTGACGCACAGGTGACAGCCATAAACAACAGAGTTAGACAACAAGCTGCTTCTCTTGGCCCACTGGGCATTCATTTCTGCTTCAACAATGATCTGATGGAATTAAAATGTCAAAATGCAAAATTTCCTAAAAATTTTAAAGAAAATCTTTTATTTTGTCAAACCAAACATCTCAGTTTTCCAGATTTTTATGTTCAGGAGAGTTTAAACAAAGTCATTTTGTTTTAAATGTAATTTAGAAATGTAATTATGAAATGGTTGTGTTTCAGGGGAAGGATAATTCATCATTACAATAAGTAGGCCTTACCTTGATTTCATCCCAACGTCCATCAATGCTTTTAAAAGTAAATTCTGCAGCTGAGCTCAGCAGTCTGATTCTCCTCGCTCATCTTTTCACTCGTGTTTGTGACTCTGCTGACCGCAGACCAGGCCGCTCTGCTATGAACTGGGTAACCCTCTGCAGGAGAGACTTTTAGGTCAAACAATGTAGTGAGATTAATCAACATTATGCAATATTAACATGTTAAAATGCTTTTCATTAATCATATGTGTTAACATTTACAGCCCTAATTCAAGCAAAACAAAATACAGAAACAAAAAAAAAACTCTTGAGATAAAAATTTTACTAAGGGATTTAATTTCCCATTGTCTTTTCCTCCACCCCCTCCATTTCCAACAAAGTTTCCTTTTGTCCTCCCATAATGCACCTGGGGCCATAACAGAAGCCAGGCGTCTCATTTCCCTGATGGACCTCTGCTCTGCCTGACACCCTGTCCATACACTCGTTAACAACTTTACTGGAGCGTCCGCCCCTGGCCATGGCGTGATGTCTCCATGTCTCACTCTTACTCCTTCACTTAACATCCTTCTTCCTCTGCTCCCGCTCCTGCCTTCCTTTGCCTCCATTTCTCGGACGTGGAACTCCAAAGCTGTTTCCTTTCTTCCTTCTTGTTTTTATTTTACCCCTTCATTCTTCTGAGTTATTTTTGCTGGAAGCTGCTCATTCTTTCCTCTCAACCGAACAGCGTAAAGGGGGATGGGATATCTGACTGCACACATCCCAAACCCTGGCAGCTAAGCCTGTCAATACTATTTAAATTCAATTCTTTGGCCCAAACTAGCCGCTACATTATTTAACATGTGTGCGGTCAATCGCACATTATCTACACAACATTACCAGGTAAATAGTGTTCGTGCAGAATCTGCCCACTAGCGCCTGTTGAGCAATGTGGTTAACAGCATCTTTGTTACACTGGACAGTCAATGCAGAGGGCTTAGTCTCTGAATCCATCAGGCAGATCTACTTATCTGTCTTTAACCCAGGTGACATTTTCTTAATTCAGTGTAAGACAGAGAAATACTGGTGTCTTTTATTGGTCGAATTAGGAAAATTTAAAGAGTACAGCCATTACAAAGTGGAGCAAACATCCATAGGCATAACACTTCGTCACCGCTGTCTTAGTTTCTTTTGTCTGCCAAAGCAAACCGTTCAATCCAAAGCAGCAATGAGAGCAGACGTGTAATGTACCTCGAGATGTGGGGAAGAATGGGCTCTGATAAAAAGCAAGGTCTCATTTTAGTCCTGAGATGTTTTCTCATCTCGTGAGTTGAATGGAGAAATATTCATTAAGAAATAAATCAAATGAGCCATGACGGCAACAAGGTTGCGGCGGAAATTCAATTTGTATTCATAAACCGCCACGAGCCGGGAGGTGATAATTCATAAGAGTTGTGTCGCTGAAGCTGGTTTGTTCTTGTTATTTAAAAAGAGAACCGTGTTGTTGCGAGCACGCTGCTGTTGTTGTATGCGCCTCACACACTCAATCCCCTCATAAAATAATGAACTCTTTGGGATCTATTAGTGATGATCATTTTTCCAAGTGTTGTTTAAAGTCTAAACTCATTAAAGAGGCATAGCGCTGATGTTTTTTCATTAATGTGATGAAACTGGAGGTGTTTTCTGAATCGCTTTGAAATTATTCTCTAATAGCATAAAATGAGCAAAAGGCTTCACACGCCATCAGTGAAGTTGTTGTGAAAAGAAGTTCTTCTGAACAATGGTTTCCCACCAAAATGTATAAATCATAAAGATTCATGTTTAACTTCATACCTGCAAGATGCAGAATAAAGTTAAAATCTTGATTATGTTTTCACAGATGATGTAGATTATGGAGTTCACTATTTTTGTTTTCTGATACCCAGACCTGGGTTCTGGGACCCATCCGTGGAGCACCAAGTCAGATAGCTTGAGATAATTTCCCAAAACTCAAATTCAATACAAAAATACACACAAATACCATATTTTCAGGTCACATAGTGGAGCAGCTATTAATATTGTTCCCTTGCAGCAAGAAGAAATCATTCAAATCCCAATTATTGTTTTTACAATTAAAGCTTGCCTAATAATGAAATTTGTGTCCGCATAATAAATAATCTTCTGCATGCAGAGGAAATGCACAGACACATTTGAAGCGCTGTCGGTGTCAGCAGTGGACCGAAGTGGCATCACACACTGCTGGGTTTATTACTCCTGTTCAAACCTTCACAATGTTTCAACTTTTAACATTTTTCCATTTTACAGTTACAAACTTTGATATATTGGTCTGAATGTTTTTGTAACCAATATAAAAACAGCATATTAACAGTTTTTATATTTACAATCCAAACAGTGGTGCATAGTTGCATTTACTTGAGTAAATGTTTGGGAAAACGTTTACCTTTAGGGAGCATAGTAAAAATATTTTTAATATACTTGTAACTTTTATTTGAGTAACATCACTATGAAATATTGCTACTCTTAGCAAGGTACATTTTCTGAATGCTCTCCCTGCGACAAGTCACTTCACTGAATCTGTAACAAATCTGTGTGTCCTTCGCAGAACAGCCACTTTTACCCTGAGATTAAATGCAGATTCCACGAAGATCCTTTTGACTTCTGCAGGAAATAGTTTAGACTGGGTTTATTTAGAAATATTAAAGTTAAACACATGCCACAATTTTCAAACTTTTACAAAAAACAATTGGAAAACTAAGCATCTCCTTCCTTTCAGTTCATAATTATACACCAACTGGTCTTCAATACCAGTACATCTAAAAAAATGTGTAAAAGTGCAATATTTCTTGCCAGTCAATATTCTATTTTTTTAGATATACTAGTATAATACTTTTTAAAGATACGGATTATAACTTAACAAAATGTAATAACTTTCGAAGCGTATGAATAACACTGCAATCCAGTGTAGGTCCTACTGACTGGATATATAAATCTACAGACTGTTTTCTGGAGTTACCTTACCTCTTCACCTGGAAACATCAAGTATGTGAAAAATTAAGTACATTCTCTATGTAATGTATGTAAAAAAGTGCTATGTACATTTTTTTATCATAACTTCTCACATTTCAATAAATAATAAAATTTTATTCAGTATAAACATAAAATAGCTTTCCTCATGTTTTAAGCATATCCATCAATCCACCACACAATATGCTGCTTTACTTATTGCAAAGAGTCCTCACACATATTTGCAGTCTTTAATTTCTTCTGCCATAAAAAAAAAAGCGTATTTAGAGCAGAGAGAAAAAGATGTGCGGCCTGAGAGAGAAAAAGAGGATGAGTTCTCTGGAGAGTCTGCCAGAATCCATTACCTAAGTGTTCTTTATCTTTTCCATATGCTTTTGTTGTCTAATCTATCTCAGCAAATCCCAGATTCAGAAAACAAATAAATGGATCAGTCTCTCTGCTCACTGCTGCAATCCCCACAGAGGTGCACTGCTGCAGCGCTGACCAGTGGCAACGGGAGGGAAGTGCAAGGGAGACATGGAGCTGTGAGGATGGATGGATGAGAGAGCTAACAGGAGACAGAGCTTCTACTTTGGCCCTGGCGTCCTTGATCCTCTCAGCTTTCTCCATCCCCTGCGCTCTTCTTTTAAGGAGGATTGGAGTTTATTCCAGACAATCCGCCCTGGTTCAGGAAGTGGAACGGGAGGGACTCAGGGAAATGAGAGGGGACTGGAGCCGTAGACCTTATCAGGTTTATGTGAAGTAGTTTAGGGTTTACAGATAGCTTGCACTCAGTTGTTCACTTTCAAACTGTTGATGCGGGACGTTCGTAGTGATTACTGAGAGATCTCAGAGTGAGAAAAACTCACAGTTTCCAAGCTGGTTTGGAACCAGTCTGTTGAGCTCTGAGCCAACACAAATATTTGTTGTTTACCATGTAACTATATTTTGTGTTGGTCTTTTGGGACTTCAGTTAACTACATTGAGTTATATAATGTATTACATATGTATTCTTTGGAAGATGAAAACTTACCTCTTTACATGTTTAATTTACATGTTAAAATAGAGCTATGGGTTCTTTCAGGGTGATTGAACTAAACTGGCCTAAACTCAAAATAACAAGAATAAACAAAAGTTAACAGCCTGGTTCCACTCACAACTAATAAAATACATCTGCTAACACATGAACCCTGTCAGATCTTAGATACAGGGTTGTATCAGCGTTTAGCTAAATAATTCTCCAGTCTTCAACAGTTCTTAAAGTCTGGTAAAACCTGAAAAGAACAACATGAATTGCTAAAGAGGCAGTATTAACTGTTTTCCAGCCACATATTGACATTTTATAGCACAATCAACTAACTATGTTACATTCAGTTGTTATAAAAATGCTAAATATATCAAATATGACTTAAAATAAATTTGATTTTGCAATTTGATGCCTTGAAATTGGGCCTTTGTCTCTTTAAGTAGCTCCTACATGTTTTTATTTTTGAAAAATCTGCCAAATTTTCCTATTTTTTGCTTGTTTTTCACATTTCAGTGTTACAAAATATCAAACCAATTTAAATTTTAGTCAACGACAACATAAGTTGTCTTTATTATTAAGGAATACAAAATCCAATCTATCTATTTATGGTGTTTTTTCACAAAATGTTGCCATCTGAATTAAGAACATTTTTTAAAGGATACTGAAGCAATTTACTTAATTCTGACGTATCAGCACGGATCATTTTTAGTCTTTTCAGCAAGCAGCAGATACTGCCATGCTCTTTCATCTCAAAGCACTCACAGGAGACCCAGTCCTCTCACCAGAGTCCCTCCCAGCTAAAGTCAACATTGCTTCCTTTTCTTCCAGACTAACTCTGTAAATCATGATGAATGAGCCCCCCTGCAGTCAGGACAGGATGTAAATGTGAAACGTCTGAAATCACTGCCTTTCTGTGTCATTTTGGTCAATTTAGTTAATTTTCAAATTTGTTCTTTCTTTAGGCATCTGGAGAAAAGGACAATTTATACAGAAAAAAGGAGCACATTTCTTCCAAAAATAAAAAATAAAAAACTGACATTTTGAGATTAATCTCAGGAACTTCTGAGATTAATCTCATTTTTTAACTTTTGGAACTCAGAAATGTCCTTGTTTTTTCCAGAAAATTTCTGAGAATAATCTCAAAATTCCATCGTTGTTGAAGATTAAGTCTATCTATGTACAATGGCCCTAATACGCCACAGTACAAATAAGATATCAATCTACAAATAAAGAAAACATAAAAGTGCTCCACAGATGATCTCCTTCCTGTGTTTAATATCAGTTAACTGCAGATAAATGACTCCCTGGAACAGAACCATGTTGCTGTGCACATCCTTCATGCTCCCCCCTCCTCCAACCACCGTCACGCTCTAGGCTAAACTAGCAAGTGATCTGTCCCATTCATTAAGGCCGGCAGCAGCAGCAGCATGCTGTGTGAACAAACATCCCTAATCACAGCCTCTTAAAGACTCTTAATGAGTCTCTGTTAATTAGCCCTCCCTCTCCGAGTCAATCTTTTCTCTCAGTGCCGCACTCCGTTAGCCCAGCCTCATTTGTCTACTATAGATTAGTGTGCAGAGCAGCTTCTGTGTGTGAGTGTGTGTGTGTCTGTAGCCCAAATCACACTATAGAAAATCATCAGTATTTAAGGTGAATGGTTGGGATGAAAAGTCAATCAGTGATTAAAGAGAGAGCTGGGTCTTTTTAGGGGGTTACTGCTCTTAATTTGCCTTGATTTTCTCCACATTAGATAAACTTCTAGCAAAAGAATTGTTCTGAGTTTTGATCCTGGGAGAGATCATATGTTGTGTGATTGAATAAAAAAAAAGCACTGAAATGTGCTATTTTGAGCTAAATATTGGGATATAAACCTTTATATAAACGTATGTAATTTAGTGATGTTCCATCAGCCAACACTCTGGCTTTAACATAATGTCGGCCATCTTTTGTAGATATAACAGCATTAGCTCCTCTGGGATATGACATCTGTTAACAGGGTTTTGGAATGCATTTGTAGGAATATTGGATCTTTAAAAGAATATATCACCTGGCTTATTGTCTCAGTTTTGAATCATCCCAAAATCGGATTACAAAGTCGGTTGATCTCTGTTCAGGTCAATTAGTCAGTAATCTATACACTTATTTATGTCCTCATGTACTTTGCTTTGTATGCTGTTGCACCAACTGTTGGGAAACAGCTAAAGTATGAGATTACCTAAAATGTCTTTTAGTATTTACAGTATCTTTGACTAGAACTATACATCTCAAAAACATAGAATATTTTGTAGAAGTGGATTATTTCTTGCTAGTCATCTCCCAAAGTAAATTATGTTCAAGTTTCTTTGCATCTTGTCAGATTTGTAAGTCCTCTTTTCCTGAAGATAAGGACTTGTTGTATTTATCTTCATCTAACTCAGGTAACTTTGATGTTCTCCATCAGGCCTCTTTTGTTCTCTTTTTTTCTTCCAAGTGCATTCAGGTTCTTGCAGGATGTGGTACATGTCCTCATGTCACCTTGAATCATCCAGACATAGACAAGCCTGGCCCTGTGACGAAGGCCCTCAGCAGCAGTGTTCATCCGCCTAACTGGACCTAACCTGGATTCATATTCAGTATGAACAATCCAGATCTACCCTGGAAAAGATACCATCTCATATGCAAACCTGTGTCATCTG
>NC_088846.1:4308565-4506065 GCF_904066995.2 Poecilia reticulata
AAGTAGGCAGAGGTTCACATCACAGTTAGGGCATATATTATGCACTCTGTATCAATGGTGAATGAACAGTACTCTTTGTCACTTGACTAAAATTACAACAATATTTCTTTCTATTCTTTTAGAAGAACTTAGAAGTGGAGGAGAAGCTTCCGACAGCATATTTACAACCCCACTGACAGTGCAACAGGAAGATTTCACACACACACCTTTCTTCTTCCAAATAATGTTTTTTTTTTGTTTATTTATTTTTTATTTTTTGAAAAATTCCTCCTGTAGAAAATAGCAAAAATGATTCTTGTACATCAAAATCATTTGCTGTCCCACCTTCCAATTTCACTAGCTGGTTTCTTTATAAAAACCACTGAGCTTTGCAGGATAACTGTGAAACAGCAAGATAGAGCTTTTATATTGTTTTAAGTAAACAGAAATGAAGTGAATTATCTGGTCTTGGGTCTTTTCCTATTTTTATTAGTAATTTTGAAAACCAAGGATCATCCTCTGGGCCAGACTTTAGAAAGGGCTTACAGGGGCAGTAGCCCAGGGCCACAATTTTTGGGGATGCCCAAAGAGTTTTCTTGTTTGTTTGTTTGTTTGTTTGTTTGTTTTAATGAATGTGTGTTATGCATTGTACTCACATAGGCCCATATCAAATTAATTGTATTAATATTTTGGGATTTTTATAAATGTAAACAATACTCAAGTATTTTAAAATAATGAAGTTCTAGTAATTTTTTTGGGAACAACATGGAGCTACTGCATTAAACCTACCATGCATCAATTTCTGTATAAGACCACTTAATAATGTATTGTAATTAACATTAGTAAAAAATGTTGGTAGTGGATCGCACACCAAAACCTTCTCAAGCCCAGGGGCCCACTTCCTTGTAAATCCGGCCACAATTAATCATTTTCCTTCCATTTCACAGTTGTGCCTTACTTTGTGTTGGTCTATTATGTAAAATAATAATAAAAATACACTGGAGACTTGTGGTTGTAACGTAAGTAGGAAAAACTCAAGGGGTATGAATGCTTCTGCGAAGTACCAAAAACGCAGGTGTAAACCCTAAGCTGGAATTTCTGATACTTATGCGCAGCTATATTTTCATGTCTCACAACAATAGCCTCTTCAGAAAGTACTTCTGCAGTTGGTAGCTTAAGTGTGGGAGGTATTTCAGATGTTTGGTGGCAAATAAACCACTCAATGTTGCACTCGCTCTCTGCTAGAACTACTACTTCTAGACAATGCCGCCTGCATGTATGCATAATAAAACCCTCTCCATCTGGGAGGCTCAAAACAAAACGGGGCTCGCTTTTTGGAGAGCACGATCCAGAAGGCCATAGTTCTTCTTTCTGAAGGCTATTGTTCCTCAATAATTGTAATGTGATGATAAGGAGCTTATAGCCTGTTGTTGTGTTCCAATTGGGATGGACAAGACAAAGACCAGCGAACCAGTACGATGAAAGATTACCATTATGGTGACATCGCCACGTCCACTTAACACCCACATCAGGTCAGCTGTTCTTAATTTGGTCACCAACCCCAGTTCAGCTGAGATCCAGGGGTCTGGACGCCTGGAGGGGGAAATCGTGACCTCTGTTTGTAAGCAAGGCTCCCAGTCTGAGGGAGCAAAATGGCCTGTTTGTGTTCTTGAGATGTTTGGATCATTGTATCATGGAGGAGTGAGTGTCGTCCTCTCATTGGGTAAGAGAGTGGAGCTAATAAGCACCTACCAATAGGATCTGGTCTTGGGAATCATTTCACATCTGAATGAAATTATTTCAATGATGCTGAGAGGAAGAATACTTTTAGCGTTAACTCTAACGCCTTGTTTTTAGATAAACTGATAAAGTACTGACCAAAACCCCTTAAAGGATCTTCACATTCCTGCGGTATCATAGCGTCTCACTGGATATTCTTAAAGGTGCAGTCTGTAAAATCAACTTTTTTGAGCTTTACATCATGTTATAATGTTATTCCCTCACCAAACACATACCTTAAATGTTGCTTTGATTCTTTCATGCCTGTTTGAGAGATCCTGTAATCTCTCATGGCAACCATCCAGCTGTGTAAAACATCTGGATGAACCTAGCCCCGCCTTCAAGGACGAAGCTCCTCCTCCGAGCTGCAGTTTCCAAGCTTCCGCCACACAGAGCCCGTATCCATCTCAACTGCCCCTCTCAGCGTTATTGTCTCAGTTGTGGGCAGACTATCCAGCAGGTATTAGCAAACACCTGGTGGAACTGCACATCCACTGAGCTCATTAAATGAGCTACTACAGAGCAACACTTGTAAAAATGATGTGAATACAAGAGCATTGTTTTGATGACTCCGTGAAGGCAGAGTTTTAGAAAGAGCAAGAGCTTTTAAAAAAAGACAGACGTCCAAATTCCATGTGCTAAATTACAAAGTCAAATTTCTTTTAAGTCATATTTGATGTAACTTGATTGAGCTATAAAGTATCACTATGTGCCTAGAGAATACACAGTCCTGCCCCTTTAATGCATTTTTAATTTTTAGACAAGTTGGTAAAGTGGACGCTGTCTTGAGTTATTTCAGATCTTCTGATCACAGTTCTCCCCCCTCCCCCCACCCCAGCCTCCAGGCACTGAGCCTCAGCTGACCTTTACTCCTTGTCCTGAGGAGCGCGGCTTGCCCTCTCCACCTCTATGTTCCCTGGTCAGTCTGAACACTGTGGGAACCCCACCCCCAGCTCCCACCCTGGTGCTTTGTATTGTTCTGGACAGATAAAGTCTCCTCCCCTCTGTTTCTTTCCTTTTCAATCTGTTTAGAGCGTGGAGTCCTGCTGTAAAAAAAATCTCAGTGCACAGGATAAAGAGATGAGATCTCACAGCAGATTGCCCTCCTCCCTCACAGTGAGGCACCCAGGCACTGTCTCTGTCTGTTCACTGAGCACTGGGAGACACTGGTCCTTACTGGCAGGTGATAGGGGATTAAAGATGACTCCATTAGTGTACTGGTTCTTGAGAAAGCATTCATTCCTCTTGAACTGTTTCACATTTGCCAGTTTACCACCACAAACTGCAATGCACTTTAGTGGGACTACTTGGGATTTACTGGGACAGATTGATGGATATCAGTGCACATTTGCACTGAGGAACTAAAATAATTCCTCATTAAAATTTTTTTAATGGGTTTAAAATTTTTCCTTGGAAAAGTGAGGTCAAGAAATAGGATTCCATTCCAGTATTTTTTGCTCCAATCATACAATAATACATTAGATCTATAAAAAAAATTATTTTAAGTATAGAAATATGGAGTCTTGCTGTTCCACCAGGTGTTTGCTAATTGCTGCTGCTGCTAGTCTGAAGGAGCTGAATGGTATATTTAATACCTATTTCTGGGATATTATTTTCAAAGATACTTTTAATCTCATAAACGTGCCTCCTTGGAACACATATTCTAATTTACTGAATGTGACTGTGCATAAAGGCAGGTGCATCGGGCCTTGGTAAGAAGATCTTCGGTTTGAATCCCAGCCAGGATCTTTCTACATGAGTTTGTTCTCCCTGCATGCTTGTGTTATCTCCAGATACTTCCTCCCACAATCCACCATTAGAGTGCTCTAATGGTAATCTGAGCACTCTAAATTGCCATTAGAGTTTGTCTCTAATGGCAAACTCTGATGTTTGCCATTAGAGACATGTAATGAACTGGCAACCTTGAATGTAACGTCTGTTTTGCTTAAAAGGAAGAATATTCAGTAAAATCAACACTTTTGAGTTTTACATTATGTTATAACGTTATTCCTTCATTAAAAACATACCAGTGTTGTTGTGATTCTTAACGCATGTTTGAGAAATCCTTCAATCTCCCATGGCAACCATTCAGGGGTGCCTGCTCTCATAAAACTCCTCCTTGGAGCTGCAGTCCTCCCCACCCAGCTCCTTCAGACTAGCGGCAGCAGCAATTAGCAAACGCCTGGTGGAACTGCGCGTCTCCATAGCTTATCATAGGAACCACTTCTCAATCCAGTCCTCCTAAGAATGTTGTTAAAGGCTTATTGACAAAAACATTAAGTGATGAAGGTGGAATGTCGGACAGAGCAGGAGCTTCTTAAAGGGACAGAGGCAAATTTCAAAACATTAAATCGCAAAGTCAATTTTTGAACTTATTTTTGATATATGCAGCATTTTCATAACAACTGAACTTGAAACTTGATTATGATACAAAATGCCACTATGTCCCTGGAAAATACATATTGCTGCCCCTTTAAGAACTCCTGGAGACTTTCACAAGCCGTCTGGTGACCCTGCATGGATAAACAGTTACAGACAATGATTGTTATCATGATTGTTCTCTATGTTTACTATATTAATTATAACACTTACTTCAATAATTGTGGTTTTGTTTACCCATTCATACTTGCATATTGGTTATAAGTGTTTTATTGTTTTTAATGTGTAAAGCATTTTGACCTGCCTGGTTGCTGAAATGTGCTATGCAAATAAACTTGAATTGACTGTAATAGTCTAATTTCTACTTTAGAACATTAAATATTTACAGCCCACATTAGTCCCGTTATCTAAAGCAATAGTTTCAGAAGAGTGAGAATTAGTTTCAGTTTAGGCGATCCAATCAGAGCTTTGGAAATGTGACCGCTTCAGCTTGTCTTTGTCCTGTTTAATGTGATGTCATTCACATCACATTGAAGAGCTAATTGACCGACTGCCATTTGACCCTTGTTAACCACCAGTAAGTGCTGTATTCAAGGTGCAGCCATCTGTGCGCCTTGCTGTGCAAAGGGGGAACCTCCTCCTGCTCTCTTTTGTCATCCGTCTGAGTCTTCAGGACCAGAGTGATGACCACAGGACGGCCGGTCAGTCTCTGTAGTACTATGAAACTATGAATAAAAAAAGATGTAGTAAGTAAAACAAAAAGTTAGCATGAACATAAACATCTAAGTACATCATCGACCCCTGGTGTGAACGTTGATAACCAAAACTTCAACACAGATGTCAAAATGTATTCAACTGAAAGTTCACAAAAAAAATAATTTTAGGTTAGATTTTATTTCAAGTTTATTTTCTGGAAAAATAAACTTAGGAAACTAAGCGCAGCAAATGTTTTCAAGATTAGCCAAACAATGCTAAACCGCTGAGCGAAAAGGTAGCTCAGATATTAGCTCATTGGAGCAAGTGTGCCCAGAATTAAATTACACACAGATGGACTTTTCTGATTGGGTGACTTCTGAAGACATTTTGTTGCACTAAATTTTATTTAGGGGCATCTGAGTAAATACATATGCACGCCAGAGTTTTTCTGGTTTATCGGTACTCGTGCTTTTTAGTCACTGGAGGACCTTAAATAAAAAAATAACTGGCTGAAGTTTGCACAAAAAGAGCTTTATCCACACTCTGTCATCCAGCAGGATTTCTTCATACTGGTTGTCAGTCAATGAGTCAGATATTTGCTTATAGTACTGACTAACAGTCAGGCAACATCATCGACCCCTGGTGTGAAGAAAGAATTTGCTCACTGGACAAAGTCCTTGAAGCTAATCAATGGTGCTCTCTCTCAGCGTCTCATTGCTACATTGAGCTTTATCAGACTCTTTTTCCAAAATGTGCTCCCTAACCTCACCGTCTTCCTCTTGAAACTGCACTTTAACCGTCATGGTAGAGCACTTTTCCACGCTGCACCTAACGACCACGGTGTTGTTTGATACTTGCAGGCTGCAGGAGTTTGGCTCAGGCATCCATTCTGCCGACCGGTGACAGACCAACTGATCCTTTCTGATGGAAACCAGGGTTCGTTTTCTCAGAGAGTCCGGCCTCTCACAGGCCACAAGGTCCGACAGCTCCACGTCCTGTAAGTTCTGGATTAGCCAGTCATGAAGGTACCACAGCTGGCATTCGCACCTCCAGGGGTTCCCATGAAGCCTCACCGTTGGCCGCAAGATAAAATTATCAAAAAGTCCCAGCGGGAGCGTTTCCAGCTGGTTGTCAGACAGGTAGAGCCTCTTAAGTAAAACCTGGTCCTGAAACAGTTTGGAGTCCAGCTCGGTCAGGTTGTTATTGTGGAGGTTGATCACCTCGATGCTCAACAGGTCTTTAAAGATCCCTTCAGGCAGAGAGGTGAGCTGGTTGTCAGACAGGTCCAGGCTCTCCAAGGAGGTTAGATTTCTGAAAAGGTTTTCTGTGAGGCTGGAAAGCTGGTTGTCCGACAATGTGAGGTCTGTCAGTGAGCTCAGGCTCTCCAGAGACAACTCAGTCAGTCTGTTGCCTTTGAGGTTCAGCTCCTTCAGATTTGTCGGCTCCCCTCCGAAGGCTTTATCGACGAAGGCTGTCAGGCGGTTCCCACGGAGGTTCAGCACACTCAGGTTTGCCATCGCAGAGAAGACGCCATCGTCGAGCTGCACTATCTTGTTCCACTCTAGGTGAAGCTCGGTGAGCTGTGAGGTGTTGCGGAACGTGTCAGATGTGAGGTTGCCAATGAGGTTGTTGCCCAACTTCAGAATCTCCAAATTGGCCAGGCCAGAAAAGGTCTCTCTTGTGACTTTTTGGATTCTGTTTTGGGAGAGATCAAGAATGCGCAGCGAGCTGAGGTTCCGGAAAAGAAACGGAGGTAGATCTGACAACACGTTGCTCTTCATCTGCAGAACCTCCAGCTGTGTCAGAGGGTCAAACAACCCAGGAAGTATTGTTTCCAGTCTGTTGTAGTTGAGCAGCAGTTTGTTTAGCTTCTCCTGCTTGGAGAAGGTTCCCAGGTAGAGGTGATCCAGATTGGGATTCCCGCTGAGCTCCAGCTCCTGAAGCTCGGTCAGATGCTCAAATGCAGTCAAGTGGATACTTTTCAGGGCGTTGTTTAGGAAGATGAGCTTGGTGAGCTGTGAACTTTCCATCAGCGAGTTGGAAAAAAGGTACACCAAGGAGGACGTCATTATAATAACCTCCCTGACCTCTCTGGAGATGTCCCTGGGTAAAGACGACATCCTCTCATCTGCACACAGCACTTGATGCTCAGTGAAGCACTGGCATTTGTAGGGACAGGCACTGTTGCCTATACGGCAGAGAAGTAGAACCAGGAGAGTCTGACCCAACTGTCTGTCCATGGTTACTGCAAAAAAGGAAGAATATAAAATAACAGATTTAAAGACTGTTGGATACATTAAACTGCCACAATTTCTGTTCATCATCTATTCAGTCACAAAAGAACCAGACTTTTCCAATAAAACACGAAAGAACTCCAACATACCTGTGTGTTACGGCGATCCCATAGCACTGAGATAAATGTGCGGGTGCATCGGCAAAGCAGCTGACGCAGACTGCAAACAACAAGCCTGACTTAGGAGAGATAAAAACCTTTGGACAGCAGCCCGGGTGCTGCCACGATTTCATCAGACCAACATCCCAAAAAGTTCCTGCTGGGATAAGTGGACTGTTAGTTTCAGCAAAAAAAATAAAATAAAAAATACAAAGGTTTAGTAAACAAAGCAAACAGATTCAAGAGAAATGGGTTTTCTCACTGTGTCAGATTATAGTTTCAAGTTACATCATAATACGTCAAGAAATCTATTCATGTCAATAATTCAGTTAAAATAGTGAAACTTATGATGTAAAATAATCATAAGTTGCAGCCCTAATTTTGAGTATTTTGATAGATATGATGTGTTTTACTGCTAAATTAAGTTATTCAGAAAAACAAAATATTACATACGACTGAAAGATTTTAATATAGTAGTCCCTCTGGAAAATATGTCCAGGAACAATACAATATTATCCACTTAGTACTTGGTCTGGGCTCCTTTAACATGAATTATTGCTTTAATGCAGAGAGGTATGGAGGAAATCAGCAGAGGATAAAACACAGTAAACAAAAAGGGGCTGGGAACAGAGCCTTGAGGAACCCCATATGTGACGTTTGTTTCCTCAGGTTTATAATGATCAAATCAGACCTGCAGAGCAGAACCAATCAGTCTTCCTTATGCAGAGCACAATATGATATAACATTCTTACAGAAAAAAATATAAACTTGGATTATATAATACTTGCTTCTACAAAGAAAATGAATTTTGTGTTTTCATTTATCTGTAATCAATAACCATCAAAACAATGTGAAATAAATTACTCAGCATATTAGATCGATGTGTTTGTGATATCTTAAGGTTTTAATTTTAATTATATTCTATTAATGTTTTTATAATTGCACAGACTTTGGAGATTATGTAGCAAACCCCACTTATGTCTGAATGATATTTTACTGTTTTTTTCCTCCAGTTTAAGGATTTTAAGCAGTTCCCCCTTCATTGCAGTAGAAGCTCAGGTCCACATAGTGTCACCGTTTTTCTTCTTCACTGGATGAAAGGCAGTGAGAGTCCTGGATCCTCCCTTTTCCTTCAGGTTTTTCCCAAGTAGATGCACAGCTGCATACCTGCTGCTTTTTTTTTTCTGTGATCCACAGGGAAAGAACATCAAGCCAGGTTCCAATCTTTAAAATCCTTCTTTCTCACTCTACTTCACAGCATTTGTTTCATCCTGCTAAAGGTAAAAAAATGCCAAATTCTGGAGTTCAGCTTCTTGGCTTCTCCCTGGCCTTCCTTGGCTTCATTGGGACAATAGCATGCACAGCCATGGTGGAGTGGAAAGCTTCGTCGTACGCCGGGGGCAACATCGTCACAGCTCAGGCCATGTATGAGGGTCTGTGGAAGAGCTGCGTGTGGCAGAGCACCGGGCAGATTCAGTGTAAAATCTACGACTCCCTCCTTCAGCTGCCACGTAAGTTTTAGTGATGCCCTCCTCAGTCAGACTGCTTTACTGCGAGCTCTAAAGCAAAGTAAACTATTTTGTTTTATGCAGATTCCAAAATTTGGACAATTAGGTTTGACTGTGGGAGGAATGTGAAATGAAAATATGGTGGATTTATGCCTCATTTTGGAATACATACAGGTTATAACATCATGAAAGACGTCCTACTGAACATCAGAGACATTCTGACATCTTCAGGACCTCTGACAAGCCGGGACGTGTTTCTCAGATACCAGCAGCTCTCTGATCACAGAAACCCTCCACTGAAACGCACTGCAAAAACACAAACTCTTACCGAGATCCAGTGGCAATATTTTAGTACACTTGAAATAAGACAAAACAAATTATATGTATATCACTTATAACAAGATATTTTTGCCATGATTTTAGTCAAATAATCTGCTGGTGGAACTAGATAGATAGATAGATAGATAGATAGATAGATAGATAGATAGATAGATAGATAGATAGATAGATAGATAGATAGATAGATAGATAGATAGATAGATAGATAGATAGATAGATAGATAGATAGATAGATAGATAGATAGATAGATAGATAGATAGATAGATAGATAGATAGATAGATAGATAGATAGATAGATAGATAGATAGATAGATAGATAGATAGATAGATAGATAGATAGATAGATAGATAGAAACTTTATTAATCCCTTTGGGATTTTCCCTCAGGGAAATTGTTAATAATTTTTATTAATAATTAATAATTTTTTAGTAATTTTTCATCCATGTTAAAGAATTATTGACTTAGAAAAGCTCCTTTATGAGGCTGATATGTTACTTGTAGATTATTTCAAGAATGTAGTGCTATATACATGAGGCACCAATAAAAACAATATTAAATTGTTAAGACCGTCAGTAAAAGTATGGAACTTATATTTTCAAATTATCTGAATGAAGGATTAATGGTTTTGAGCAATCTGATGGCCAATGGGAGGTAATAATTTATAATGTGACTAAATTAAAACTATACTCCAAAGTATTGTTTTATTCTCCAAAGTGATGGAAAAGACCTGCAAGTCAGAAGCCCTGTACGGCGGATGTTCCCAAAAACAACCCTTATTTCCCTTAATAAATAATATTATCATTTGAAATCTACAGTTTATGTGTAAAATTTTGTCTGATACTAAAATTTGATTGAAGATCTGAAACATTCTTCAATGTTACTGCGGATAAAATGTCCTAATCGAAGGCCTCCATCCTGAATGTGTGCCTCCAGCGAACATACAGGGGACCCGGGCGCTCATGTGTGCAGCCATCTTTCTCTGCTTCATTTCCATGATGGTGACGGTGGTCGGATTGGAGTGCACCACCTGTATGGCAGAACAACCACAGCAGAAGTCCAAGGTGGCTCTGGCTGGAGGAGTGATCTTCATTATAGCTGGTGAGAGACTCGACACAATTTGTTTTCTTTGAGTTTCTCATGAAGAAACATTTTAACGAATCAACTAGAAATTCTGGCTGCACAGTGGCGCAGTTGGTAGAGCTGTTACCTTGCAGATAGAAAGTTCTGGGTTTGATTCCCGGCCCCGGTCTTTCTGCATGGAGTTTGCATGTTCTCCCTGTGCATGCGTGGGTTTTCTCCGGGTACTCCGGTTTCCCCCCACAGTCCAAAAACATGACTGTCAGGTTAATTGGCCTCTCCAAATTGCCCCTAGGTGTGTGTGTGCATGATTGTGTGTCTCTGTGTTGCCCTGCGACAGACTGGCGACCTGTCCAGGATGACCTTGCCTCTCGCCCGGAATGTTAGCTGGAGATGGGCACCAGCAACCCTCCCGACCCCACTAAGGCACAAGGGTGTAAAGAAAATGGATGGATGGAACTAGAAATTCTCTAGTAACCCTTAATATATGCATTAAACAGTGCTTAAACAGTTCAGTAAAATAAATGTTTAATCTGCTACACTGCAGCCAGCATTTTGGCTCAGATCCATCACTTAATTAATCACAGATTAATCACAGAATCAGTTTCTTTCATTCCAATCTCTCCACTGCTGTGGATAAAACCATAGAGTCATCAGGAACCAGATGGTATGACTCTGTAGCGGTGTTTATGTTAACCGTAAAGTTGTGCACGTTTAAATTCTGAAAATAAATTGACTTAATGTAAACATGACAATTTTGAAAAAAAAAAACAAAATAAAACAACAACATGCTTTTTAATAAAAAGTTGTTGCACTAGGATGAGGTATTTTTTCGGTGGTACTGAAATAGATGTTTCACAGAACTGCAAAGGCAACACCTTTTTTCCGCATCCCGAGTCACATGATCAATAATGGATGTTACTACTGGTGGAAACAATGAAGAAGACAGCAGGAAGTGGTGGCAGGGTGATGTTTTTTTTTTTTTTTTTTGGACATTGTGCAGCTGGCTCCACCGGCGCTCTCACAGCGTCACACAGTTCAGAAAAAGTTGTATGTCATTCCAACGTTTTGAATCCATAACTTTTATGCAAAAACGGTGACTGTAATTTCCCAAAAACACAGCAAACGTAGCCGCTTCCAAGAAGAAGGGGAAAGCCTGAACAAAACACCAACATCTTCTCTGATTGGCTGACAGATGACGAGCCACTCATCTATCAGCCAGTTATATCTCTTGTAACTGTTTATTTGAAGAACTTTGAAAGTGTTAATTAACATAAAATATGTAAATATGTTAAAATGTTGTCCTTCAAGACCAAATAAACATTATGATAAAAATAAAGCTTAAAAAATGTGCAAGGTCATTTTAGGCCTCAAAAATCACAAAAAGACATTGAAATATCCTGGAGGGACTTCATAAAAATATGAATCATTTAGCTTTTAACTTTTGAGAAATACTTTATATTCTTTTGACGTTATAATTTAGCAAGTTGAACCTGGATTATGGAAGAACGAGTTGTGATTCGTCTGTCCTTGCTGCTGGTTTTCCAGGTGTGCTTGCCCTGTTTGGAACATCCTGGTACGGCCACAGAGTAGCCCAGGACTTCTACAGCCCATCAACTCCCACTAACTCCAGGTAAGGAGCTCCTCACTCATTTACCCCCAAAGCTCCTAGGAAGGTATTACTAATCACAACGGATGAGTTTTAATAAATGAAGCTAAATATTCCGCTCACAAATATTTAGTAAGAAAGCTAAATATTTAGATCTAGACTAAATATTGAACTCTAAATGAAATATTTAGTAAACTAAGCGAGGTTTACTTACTCATATCAGTTATATAAGTAGTTCTAGGTGTTGGATGGATAGCATAAAATCTGAAAATATATAGTTAATGATAGATTAACTGTAGATTTAATGTCAATCTAATCTTAGTTTGTTAGTAAACTAAGCTTATATTAGTTTTTATTAGTTATGTTATGGCAAAAATAAAGCTCAAAATATGGGCAAAGTCATGTTAGGCCTCAAAATGATTTTTGCAGCCTAATATAAACTAAGTAACGTTAGTTTATATTAGTAACTAGACTTTATTTATTTTACTACCTCTAAATTAAATATTTATTTTACAAACTAAACATGTAGTAAACAGCAATAAAAATATTTAGCTTCCAACTACATATTTAGTTAGCAAGCAAAATTTTCAGTTTGAAGCTAAATATTTAGCTCTAAACCAAACTTTTAGAGCTTAGCTAAATATTTAACTAGTTTACAAATTCACTTGTCGATAGCTGGAAGTAGGCTATCAAAATAAAAGCTGGGTCTTGCAAAGCTTTACATAAAATCCTCAATGCCATCCGTGTCCAAAGCCTAATCTGAACTGTTGCTACTGGATGTGCTGTTCATTTTTTATTATCATTCAGTACGCAGACGTCTAAAACCGTGAGCTTTGAGGTGTCACGGTGATCTGTGTCATCCACAGGTATGAATTCGGGTCTGCCTTGTACGTCGGATGGGGAGCGGCCTGCATGTGCATCATTGGTGGGGGCTTCCTGTGCTGCATGTGTTCAGACAGGGGCTCCTCCGGGAAAGGCCCCCGCTACCCTCCGTCCAGCTCTGCAGGAGGCAGAGGCTACGTGTGAGCAGGAGCTCTGGCTCTGCAGCCTCTGCTCAGGCACCAGTCCACCGAAATCTACAGCTAAATGTTAATAAACAGCATGTTTTCTATTTCTTTGTTTTGTCCAAATGTGATGGAAATCCAGAACTATTGTTTGAGTTTTAATACGTCGTCCACTTCTTTTACTGTAATGGTTTTTTAGAGCTGATGTAAAATGTTGAGAGTAACAGGGAAATGTTCTTTCATCTGACTTTCTTGATTATTTTTTTAATTATTATGATTAAATACAAAATAAAATCTGAAAAACATTTCCACTATAGGTGTGGTCTTCTGCACTAGTGAATTGAAAGGAACACCAGATGTTTCTTTTTCAAAAGAAAACTGCCATCTAATTCCTGTTTTTCCATGGCTTATTTCCCAAATCCAAACACTCAATATCAGACATCTCTAGAGTAACATCTTTAGGAGAGGTCTTATCCCATGACCTATCCTACAACCTTTTGCATAGTGTCTAGTACATGCCTGGAACATTCAGGCTCTATACAAATTTTAATAGAATATCCAAAAAATAATGAAAAATTTTTGCATGCATGTGCAAATCTATGTTTAAAGGGGCAGTAGTACGTATTTTTCCAGGCACATAGTGCCATCTATTAGCACAATCAAGTAACCATGTTACCTTCAGTTGTTATAAAAATGCTGTGTGTCAAACGTGACTTAGAACTTCCCAACATGACATCTTGAAATTGGGCCTCTGTCTCTTTAAGAAACTTCTACTCTTTCTGAAGCTCCACCTTCAGGAAGTCATTACAACATGGCTCCTCTATTAACCCTGACAACTTTTTTACCAGCACTGGTTGCCATGGGAGATTTCTCAAACATGTATGAAAGAATCAAGGCAACACTCCAGGTATGTTTTGATGACGGAATAACATCACAACATGATGTAAAGCTAAAAAGAAAAAAATAGTCAATTTTACATAAGATTTTTTTTATTTGTATTATCTTTCAAGAATATAACAAAATTGGAGTGGTACCCTCAGTGATAAATACATGAATAAATAAAGTCTTAATCAGTTATTAGGGTGCATGCCAAGAGGGAAACTTACCGTATTTTCCGCACCATAAGACGCACCTAGAAACCTTCAATTTCCTCAAAAACCAACAGTGCGCCTTATAATCCGATGCGCCTTATACATGGATCAATATGGGCTCTTTGCACCTACGGCGTTGACGTCACATCTTCAGGAGCTAATGCGGCTCATTTGTTTCTGCTTTGAGTTACCATGACTGCTAGAAAAGACTAAGTCGTATTTCAGATGTAAAAAAAGCAATGCTATGAACATTGTTGTCTTCCTAATATAATGGGCTTTTAAGTTTTCATTAATTTCCAAGCGATCCTGAATTAAGAAGATGGTGGCTTGTAATATTTGCCACTACCAGTTAAAGCTAGCGCTGCACAACGCAAAGTTTGCAGCCTTCACTTCACTCCGGATCAGCCTAAAAATACCGGGGATACGGATGGTAAATAAAGGAGCCGTCCCCGAGTAACTTCCATGGAATCACTTCTGTATTCAGCCTGAAAGAGCGAGTTTATGGGAGAGCAGACCAGAGCCAGACAGCCGAGAACTGATCCGCCTGTACATACTGCTGTAAACACCGTCCTATCTTAGCTCTTCACAAGAAACATGCAAAGGTAATAAAACAAAATAACACGGAGACCTTAAGGGACACTGTCATATTTTTCTAAAAGCAGCAACTGTGAACCTGAACGGTCAGCTGAACCAGATTTCTGACACCAGAGCTGCGCTGCTGCTAAGCTATGAGGCTTGTTGTGCTTCGTCATGCTTCAGAAGCTAAAAGCCCGAACCGTAATCTCCCCGTTAGTCTCTGACACTAACGACCCGTTAGAATGTTGAGATACTTCAATAGAACATTTTTACAAGAACAATGTCCGAGAATATTGCCTACTAGCATAAGCTAAGGTTAATGTTAGCCAAAGTTTAAGTAAAACTCACCTTCGTATCAGTGAATGTATAACGAGGCGTACATCTTAAAACCGTTCTCCAGCTGACTTGTTGGGGCTTCGGATCAATGTACAAACCTTGGCCAAGCCCTGCAAGCACCTAATGTAAAATGATATTTTTATTGGATCGAAAACAATCGAGCCGCTTTTCACCGAACGCGGAAGCAAAGAGTCCATGGACCTTACCAAGCTCCGCCCAGAAACGCCCTCTAAAATCCCACGTGGCTGCATGTCTCACAAGCAAAGCCTCGCGGTGCTTAGTTTCTATGTAAACATGGCGTCTTTCATTTCGACTGACTCTGCAGAGTATTTCAGAGTCGATTAGTTTAGCATTTCTGCCAGATTTTCACATAATATCAGCCACCACAATGGACAGGGGAACCAACAAGTTCATGTCATCTTTTTTGGACGACATCAAGGTGTTTGAGCCATGCGATGCCTCTAACATTGTGCGCATCACAGCGAAATGCTACCGGTCGATGAGGAAAACAGCAGATCCTCACACCCTCAGCATAAATATAGCTGTGGACAAGATCACTGACGCCTATTGTTCTTGCAAGGCTGGGTAAGTTGGGCATTCGTGGTTTTGAGGGTTACTTTTGAAACCAGTGATTTCTGTTGTTGGCAAAAGTTTGAGTGTCCCTAGGCCAGATGCTAGCGTGGCTAACACAATTACAGTTTAGTAAAAAGCCTTTTCAGGTAACATAAAATCTTTAATGTATGTCAGATACGGTACACATTGCATATTGATCTGTTCAGCTAACGTAAGACTGTGTAACAGACAGGCTTCAAGGTGTAGAAGTTGTATCGGTACTGCCATTATGCTGTACTAATCATTGTGGTCTGCTAGTCCACAATGTACTTTAGCATGTGTTTACTTCTGTAGCTTGTGTTTGTGAGACAGTCACGCACGTGGTAGCTTCGCTGTGACGTAAAATGGGCATTAGCCAATGAAACGCGGCCCGTGTGGAAAGGTCCATTGAGCCACAACAGGTCTAGCCATAGACATAATATAAGGATGGACGCCTCATGGACCGCTCTCGCCTATTGTCGCTGACGAGATTTAGGGTGGTCATCTTGGAGCGGTCCACCACTCCACTCAGCGTTATGTGTTTAGCAGGCACAATGACGTATCAGCGCATTTAATCAATCATAACACGCTTTTTTGTTACTGGAAACCATATTCAAACATCTATCAGAGCTACATTTATAAACAATTGTATTTTTAAGTATGTTTTTAATACATAGTTCAGCATATTTAAATATGCCTAGTGGCTATAACAATAGAATAGGAATTGAATATTCTGATATTGATGTATGATGAGCATATTACAAAGCACAAGGCCGTTCATAATTTATTTAATAAATTATTTAGTAATATCAATACATATTTATATAACTATACAAACAAATAAATAATGATTAATAATGACAAATAAATAATGATTAATACTGAATAATATATATTGGATACATGTATGTATGTATGTATGTATGTATGTATGTATGTATGTATGTATGTATGTATGTATGTATGTATGTATGTATGTATGTATGTATGTATGTATGTATGTGCATACATACATATATAGATATATGTATATGTTTTCCAGCTGACGAGTTCTAGCTTCAGAGATTCAGCAGCTGAGATTTAGTCCAAAATCCGATGTGAGATTCATCCGTGCTGATTCATTCAACCGTGAATCTGTCTCTCTTTAAAGATATTTCCCACTTCTTCCTCACATTGTGTCTTTAGGAAACCTTCAAAACAAAAACGATGTATTTTACTTTTGACAGAGTGAAAGAATTACATATAAATAATAGTCTTTACCACCTGTGTAAACTTTGCTGGTGAATGTTATATAAGTTTTATAATATATGTTACATTGTTTCATTTCTAATGTAGTCTCTTGTGTCAGACAATCCAAGTCAATGTTAGAGAATAATACATTTTTTTTAGATTTACGGAATCTCAGTTAGCCTGAACCCGGTATTACACCAAGCACTATAGCTAATATTAGGTATCTTGCCGGTGGACATAAATACAGTAAAGTAATATTCTAACCACAAAATATACACAATAATATGTCCATCTTACTTGTGAAATGTTGTTTGTGGAGCCCTCACATCAATAGTCCATCAATCCGAACAGCAATATCCCTCAGTGCTGAGGCATCTTCTGCTGTTTTGGTTGAGCAAAGTAGGAGGGAGTACCGCTCCAAGATGGCTGCCGTATTTCCTGCGCCAGAACAGCCAATGCGGGGTCTACTCTTATATTATGGCTATGTGTCTATGTACCTACCGACCTGATAAAAAGGTCGTCTGCAGGTCATTTAGCACCACGTTCACCTCGAACATGCTGTGCGCGAACGGAGAAGGGTGACCATTGTCTGGCCACACCCCGGCCCAGTCGCGGCTCTCCTCGCCGACCGGAGTCGGACTGTTTTGTTGACATTCTTTATGTCACTTTGGACAAAGCCACTTTGTCCAAGCCACAAAGTGGCTTTAGACATTCATCTGGGGTGCTTCGACTAGGGTTACCAAGGGACCAGTCCAGTGCTGCGGCGGCAGCGTGTCGGTTGGTCTGTATTACCCAGAAAGCAGTTGGGCACAATATCGCAACACCAACACCGTGAGTGAAACTGATTGGGGCAGCCTACTGTATAAAATACTCGGGGACCATGTCACAATTACATTTGTATAGTACGGAAAAATCGCGTCCCGTATAGGTTCAGTATTTTAAGGGACGGGTGGCAACCCTAACTGTAGCGTCTATTCTGTGCGCCTTATAATGCGGTGCGCCTTACAAATGAAAAAAGTTCTGCGGAAAATACGGTACTTGTTAGTGTTGACAAAAAAGGCTTACACAAATAAGTATGTCAAGCATAAAGTGCAGGTTAAAAAGTAAGATAGATAAAATAACATAATTCTAAGTTAGATGAAACCAGAAGTTTGATTCAATTCAGTTTCTGAAACACCATTTCACAACAAATATTGCCTCAAGGCACTTTTCCAAAAACGTCATTTCAGTTCAATCATACATACATTTCACATGTTTTAATGTTCTTCGTTTTTACGTTGTTGAGATTTCTGGTGACGCTTAACGGGAACAAAAAAGTTTATTTTCAAAGGATTTATTAACTACCTTAAGAACATGTAAAAATGTGTCTTCTGGAGGAATGTTCTTCACCTGGAAACCAGGGGGGCGGGGCCTGCTGACAGACCAGATGTTCCTGGTCTGTCAGATGTTCCTTGAAGCCAACATGTCTGTTCGCTTCAAGAAACATCTCAGGAGACATTTGTTGCAACATGAAAGAATGACATGCTATGACTTCCAAAGTATGCATTTATTATGTGGAAGAGAAAGCAGGAAGAGTGTCTGGAGGGAAGATTTTCCTCCTCTTCCCTCTGAATAGAGAACATCTGGCCTCGTTGTTCGGTGCTTCTTGATGGACTCTGTTTTCTATATCAATGTGATGATTCTCTGATGGGCTGGTGGAGAGTTGACCTTTGACTGCAGGAGAAACGCCACTGCAACACTGGACAGGAACAGTTTGGAAAATTCAAACGTTGTCTGAAACACTTGGAGCGGAGAGAGGGCGCCACCGTGTGGTCAGGCTTCATCAAACCTTTCATTACAGTTAAAAGTCTACACAAAACTTTGATAGCAAATATTGTAAAGGTGAACACACACATAGCTGTTCCCACAATTAAGAATGATCTTCTTATATTTTTTAGGGGAGGGGGAAATATTTTTAGGAATATTTTTACTACGCTGTGCTTTTTTCTTTTACTGCAGTGTTTTTATTATGAAGTATGTGTTGTGAATACAACATGTATACCTTATGGTATAATTTGAAATTGATTATATATCTTACTTAGAATTAAAAAATAAATAAATAAAAATCTTAGTGACCTTGATTTAAAGACTGTATGTAAATAGTACTGTGCAGTCGCCTGCCTGCACCTGATTGGCTCAGCTGGTCACGTGATCCTCAAGCTGCACATTCAAACCCCGACTCACACGTCACAGATTGACATCAATGACTGGCTGAAGCAGAGTCTTTGAATGTAGGCCCTCTGCCAGCATTTGGTCACTAAACTTTATTGCAGGCTGACGTTTGTAAGAACGAACCAGTTAGACAGGATAGATGATCATTTCTGTCTTTTACCTCTCTCTCCGTCTACCCCTCCATGTTTTTAGATGGAGGTTTTAGCATAAACGGAAAATGAGGGTTTGTTCACAGGTGTTGCCACGTGAGGCGAAAAAGAAAAGTATTAGTGCCGGGTTTTTTAAAATAAAGACTTTGTCTTTAAAGCCCCATACCTTCCGCCTTACCGCAGGAGCAAAAACGTCTGGATCTACCCTCTGTGAGTAACTTCACTGAATGAAGAACAAACTTATCTTAGCAAAAAATTCTCCAGACTCACACCTGCAGTCTTTGTTTAATGTCGACAGAAATGTATTTTTTAAAATGTTTCTTTTGCTGATTATGTTTTTTGTAATTATGTCATTTATATAAATTATTTTTATTTTGGCCTTTAAAATTCCAAAATTTCCACATAACTATATTTTGGTTCGTCTGATTAATTTCACTTGAGCTAAAATAAGTAAAAGTAGCTCTGCTCTTGAGTATTTTTAGTTCTCTACCTTCTGGCTGTTTCCGTGACAACAGGTTCAAACTCCCATAGATTTCACTTCCAACTTGTGGAATACACTAGCATGCATTTGCTAATTTACATTTTCTAATGAGCACCAAAAGTGGGATTATATAATAATAAAAAAAACATTAACTATTAAAACTATCCATTCCCAAATATAAAAAAATACAGACATCTAAACGCACTGTCCAATGCAAAAGAAAACACACAAAAAATTACTTATTAGCTAAAAATTCTAATTAATTTGAAATTAACCTGACATAACTTTCCATAATTCATGTCAGTTGTTTGTGTTGCAGAGCATCTTGATGCTGAATGGCCTAAAATCTGATTGGTCAACCTGAACAGCCAATCATCTTAACCCAAGTACAGTTAGTCCCGTCCAATGATTCTGTTCTATTTTGTATTTTGTATCTACACTGATTATTTTTTGCTGTCAAAGACATAAAGACAGAAAATGTGCTTTACATTATATGTTATTTAATTGTCTGTTCATCTCAGTTGTTACTTTTTAATAAATTATGTATTTCATGTGTAATTTCATGATATTTTTTTTCTTGAACAGAGGTATTTAGGATCATCTTACTTTTCTGCTGTGATATTATATAATACAAGCAAATAAAAATTAATCAGTGTCCAAAGTGTGTGACGGGCCATTTCTGGCCCTCAAAAGGATTTTGTGCGACCCTTGAACACAAATTTAGTTCACCATATAAGGCTGATGGTGATGCACATAAAAACACAAAAAAAGGTGAACTTTTCACAAATTAAGATAAAAAAGCAAGACATTAAATCCCCTTAAAATGAAAAATATGAGCTAGAACAGAGCTATTTATCTTTGACGATCCACTTTTTTTTTTTGGTTTCATTTTAATATGATTGAAAAAAAAAGCATAAACATCCAGTAACTTTAACACAAACCTAAACCTGGGTGCACTTATTAAACCTGGCTCAAATCAGAGTTTATTATGTTACATAATAAATAGAGAACATAAAAACTCTATATGAAGCTAGTAGAGAATAACAGGACCATAAATTAGATCATGATTTATGAAAATATGATGTATTTAATCAGAAGGTAATTTTTCTTTTGGCCCAGTAGAATTGTCTTTCCAATTAATAAAAAAAAAAAACAGAATTCAAAATGGGTAATATCCTCAGTTACTAACCACAGGAAATACGTTTTACACATTTATGACAAACTGTTTTGTCAAAACAGCATAAAGTGTGACTTCAATATAGTATTTTAAACCTAATGAAGCTAAGACATTTCTCAAGAACTTAGAGGAGTAATGCAGGGCGGTGGCCACTAGAGGGAAGCAGAATCCATGTTTCCACTTATTGTGCTTTTTTTTTTTTCTTTTCACTTTCAAGGAGCTCAGAAAAAAAACAGATAAACAGCTTGACATGAATAGATTCAGACATGTTTATTGGTATGAAATTGAACATTTTTCGGCTCATGAGCTGTTGGACAGAAGTCACATTGTGGGAGGTGACATTGGCAGAGGCGATTAATAACGGGATTAAGAGGTGAAGTGATTTACTTTGAAGTACTTAGTTCCTCTCCTGGCCTCTCACTACATCTCCCAACACCAACAGTGTCTCAAACCGGGAGCATTTCATAGCATAAAAAGAAAGTCTGAAAATGTGAAATGACAACTCAGAACTGGACTAAACACATCGGAGGGGATAAATGTGTGAGCATCTTGTCACTGCAAAGTCTCAGCTGCTGCCATAATTCTGTAATAGGCTTACCTGGGTCAGTGGGCAAACTCTCCTCCTCTGCTTGCTTGCTAACACGTTCCCTGCTAAGCTAAACAAGAGTCAGAGGTAAAAAGCGAAGCTAAACATAAACAGTTCAGAGGGGAAAGGATAAGGTCGACAGACTGCACAAACAGGGGAGCTCGGTGATCTATAACTCGCTCTCACATCTGACCTCTGGGCCTCTGTCGTCAGCGCTTACTCTCATTTTAGGAAGCAACTTTGAATAACTCAAGCGAGTTCAGCCTGCATGTGTAGGCCGAGCTTCAATCTTGTTTCCCCTGTGTTAACCAGCTGCTCTGTTCAGAATACACAAGAGGCACATTTTTAATCTGCATTTCAGATTATCTTCTAAAGAGGATGTGCTGCAGAATGACATTTTCTCTTTTGAATGAAAGCTCAATGTAAAAGACTGGTGTGAGCGTACTGGATCGCATGCTCCTCTTCAAATCACTGTGAAACAAAAAGATTTGTTGAAAAATGCAAATGAGAATCATATGTAAAGAGATTTGTTTACAGCAAGGGCCATTTGTGGCCCCTGGACTTATTTGGACCCCAACTCTAGAATAAATTAAAACAAAACTATGCTTTTTAAATCTACTTACAGGAATGTTATATGCAATTCAAAATGGTCCTCTTTTCCAAGCTTTCTGTTTTGCTTATGTCGTCATGGTAACTACAACCATTTTGACTTGTAGTCTAAAGTCCACCTTGGAATTTTGAGTTCTGCTTTTATTTGCTGTATTAAACTTGACTAAGTACAGCAAGTGTTTTAAAATAAAAACTGACTAAGATGTTCTTATTGCTGAAAATAGAAAAAAAATGTTTTTAAAGTTTCTGTTAAGCTTGAAATTATAAGAAAACTAGACGCTTTTCATTTAACTAGGAAAAATCATCTAAAGTTTAGGATCAACAATCCCGATCCTATGAAAACATCAGATTATTTGTTTTATTAAAATAATTCATGCTTAATTTATAGTTTAGCAGAGTTTTTTACATTTTTGGTTATTTTAGTTCAAAATGTTTTTTTTTTTTTTTGTCCCGCAAGTAATTTTGAGCTAACAATTTTGACCCACATGACAAAACGTTTGAATATCCCTGGTGCTAGAACCTCTGACAGGCAGTCAAAGCAGTCAGTAAAGATCTTTAAATAGAGGAATCCACAGAGATTTCCTTTAAAGCTTTACCAGGCCTTCATTAGGTTTGATAGTCACATGCTGGCAAAAATGATCTGAATGTGGACCAATTGACATGCTTCCATACATGGTGTTATGAAAAATGTTTGCTCCCTCAGATTTTACTTTTTTGTCACATTTAAATGTTTCAAGTAATCAATTTATATTCAATTAGTTCAGTTGGAATTATTTTTAGAAAGCTGATATATATTTGACACGTCCAGACCTGCGGAATCCAGAAATCCCTCAGATAAAACCGGTCTGACATCATGAAGTAGGCTGAAAGATCTCAAATGTTGTGCACCAATCTGAAGAAATTCAAAAACAGGTCAGATACAAAGTTTGAGGCATTCACATTTAAGTAGATGTCTACAACTAGTACACAACAAGTAGTACTAGCAGTAGTACAAAACCATTTTTGTGGATGTGGGTGAGCGTTATCCACAAATACAGAAAATGAAACGGTGTTCTGAGGAGTTTCTTTTGTATCAAAATTACAAAGAAGCAAATCAACGATCCATTAATGAACTCACAAAAAAAGAACAATATCTAAAATGAGCTAAAAAAAAATGAACAAGCAAATATGCAAACTAATTTGCATATTTGCTAAATATTTAGGTTGGACCTAAATATTTAGATATGAGTTTGGAGAATAAAATGTTTAGTATGGGAATTAAATGTTTTTGTCATGATTTCAGCCCTTCAGCTCTACCTTGAGTGTGCTGATTACTCATTACCCTCACCTGCATTGTGCTGCTCCCTATTTAAACAGCTGCTCGTCACCAGCTCAGTGCTCAGCCCTGCCTGCCTCTGACCCTGCCTCCAGTTTTCTGTCTATTGGATTTACATTGCCTGAGAAGCTCCCGTGCATGACCCTGGATTGTGTCGACGACTAAGTCTCTGGTTTGTGGATTTTGTCCCTGTCATATGGTTGTCCCCTGAGCCCCCACTGAGGTTCCTCCATTCCCGACTCACCAGTGTGACCACACCCTGTGGAGCCTCCTCTTCACCCTTATTTAGTAATAAACTTGTGTACTGAACACTTGTCTTGGCTGCGTTTTGGGTTCTGGCTGATTTTGCTTGTACATTACAATATGATCTCGCCAGAATGAACCCACAACCAAATCCAGATTGGTGTTCTAAGGTGGAAGGTGCCATTACTGGCCTAGAAAGTAATGTCCAGGAGATTTTACAGGGACTTTTGTCTCTAAGGGCTTCTCAAGCCAAAGCTAGGCCCTCCGTTACACCGCCACGTCCTCTTGCTTTCACTCCCTCAGTTAACGCTAACAACGAACCTAAGATTCCATCCCAGAGCGTTTTGATGGGGATCCCGAACAGTGCAGACCTTTTTTAACCCAGTTTTCTCTGCTTTTTGAACTCCAGCTATCTCTGCCTTCCCTTCTGAGTGGGCCAAGGTGGCCTACACTATCTCTCTGCTATCTGGTAAGGCAAAGCAGTGGGGAACTTCTGAGTGGGAGAATGATACCGACAGCTGTGACTCATTTTTTTATTTTTCTGATGAAATGAGGGTTTTTGATCCAATCCGTCCTGAGGGAGGCTGCCAGGAGACTGTTTTCTCTCAAACAGGGCTCTCGACCTGTTACTGACTACATAATCAATTTCCATGCCTTGAAGTCCAGTTGTCTTTGGAATAATGAAGCCCTGTTTGTTTTTTATCAGGGCCTGTCAGATGAAATCAAGGATGAGATTGCTACCCGTGACGCTCGAGGCCTTAGAAAGGTTTGCCACGTGGATTGATCAATGCCTTCGTGAACGTAAGAGGGAGAGGTCTTCATCTAATGATCAAATAAGGGTCTCAACTGTCCAGGTCAGTCCCTGGACAGGTTCATGCTTCGGACACTGGGGTTGGTGCAGTGCTGTCTCAACAGTTTGCAGATGATGCCAGGATACATCCTTGTGCCTTTTTTTCTCGTCGGCTCTCTGCCTCCAAGAGAAACTATGACGTTGGAGACAGAGAGCTGTTGGCTATTAAACTAGCATTGGAGGCACTGGCTGGAGGGGTCCACACTTCCTTTTACTGTGTGGACAGACCATAAGAACGTGGAATACCTCAAGTCTGCCAAGAGACTGAACCCACGACAGGCTAGATGGACACTATTTTTAGCAGATTTGACTTCACTCTGGCCTATCGACCTGGCAGCAAGAACGTCAAACAAGATGCCCTTTCAAGACTTCATCAGCCTTCTGCCTGTTCTTCTGATTCTGTTAACCATGACTACATCCTTCCCTCCAAGACCAGGTTAGCTCTAACCAGAATAGAGACCTTGCTCAAGAGGAGTCATCTGAAACAACCAGCTCAATGAACTAAGGGTCTTCTGTTTGTTCCTGAAGAAATGGTGTCTAAGGTCCTTCAGTTCTGTCATGGCTCTAAACTTTTTTTGTCACCCAGGTATTACAAAGACTCTAACAGTGGTCCAGTCAGGATTCTGGTGGCCCACTCTGAGAAAGGACACAAGAGTTTGTCATCTGCTCCAGAGTTAAGCCCTCCAGACGACCCCCAGCTGGTCTACTGAGGGCTCTGCCGATTCCACATCGACCGTGGCCCCACATCTCGATGGATTTTGTCACCGGCCTACCTTCCTCTCAAGGTAACACGGTGCTCCTCACTGTGGTTGACAGGTTCTCCAAGATGACACACCTCATTCCTTTACACAAGTTGCCTTCAGCACCTGATCTCGCTAAGGTGATGGCTCGAGAAGTGTTCATGGCATTCCCCGCAACATCGTGTCTGACAGAGGACCACAATTCATTTCCCGTTTTTGGGGTGAGTTTTGCACCCTTCTTGGCATTGATGTCAGTTTCTCTTCAGGTTTTCACCCTCAGACGGATGGTCAGACAGGATGAATCAGGAGGTTGAGTCCAAGTTGCGCATCCTTTGCATGGATGCTCCTAGTCGCTGGTCTCAGAACTTACCTTGGGTAGAGTTTACCATCAAGTGCCATGGGTCTGTCACCATTTCATGTTGTTTATGGCTATCAGCCGCCCATTCTCTGTTCAAGAGGGAGCCACCCGGGTTCCTGCTGCCCATTTATCAGCGCGTTGCTGTCTCAGAGTCTGGAGAAGGGCCAGAGCTACTCTCTGCAAGACCTCTGCTGTTTATGCCCAGAATGCCAATCACCACAGATCCCTGGCCCCTAGATACCTGGTCGATCAGAAGGTGTGGTTATCCACCAAGGATCTGTTCATCAAGGTAGAGAACCGCAAGGTGGCACCCCGTTTTGTGGGCCCATTTCCTGTTACAAAGGTTGTTAACCCAGTAGCTGTGCATCTCAGACTGCCGCCTTCATTGCGTGTACACCCCACCTTCCACGTCTCCAAGGTCAAACCAGTGATGTCGTCCAGGCTTTGCCCTCTGACCAGACCCCCTGAACCCCCCCGACTCATTGATAGGGCCCCTGCCTTTAAGGTTAGGCGGTTGCTACGTTCCCGATGTTGGGGCCATGGCATCCAATATCTTGTGGACTGGAAGGGCTATAGTCCAGAGGAGAGGTCCTGGGTACCTTCTCGCCTGGTCCTGGATAAGGACCTCATCCGCGACTTCCACCACCGGCATCCGGACCAGCCCAGAGGGGCGGCGTGAGCCGCCCCTTGAGGGGGAGGTGATGTCATGATTTCAGCTCTACCTTGAGTGTGCTGATTACTCATTACCCTCACCTGCACTGTGCTGCTCCCTATTTAAACAGCTGCTCATCACCAGCTCAATGCAAGATCGTCTGTTACCACAGTCACAGCTTTCAAGCTTTGTTCCAGTGAGTCTTCTGGTTTTCTGATCCTGCCTGTTTTTTGACCACAGATTTTGGCCTTTTCCCTCTGCTGTAAGAAGAATTCTGACCTCCTGTTGCTGAACCCTGCCTGCCTCTGACCCTGCCTCCAGTTTTCTGTCTATTGGATTTACATTGCCTGAGAAGCTCCTGTGCATGACCCTGGATTGTGTCAACGACTAAGTCTCTGGTTTGTGGATTTTGTCCCTGTCATATAGCTGTCCCCTGAGCCCCCACTGCCCATTCACTCTACCCTCCCCAAGCTGGTTTCCCAACCCCTGTGGTTCCTCCATTCCTGACTCACCAGTGTGACCACACCCTGTGGAGTCCCCTCTTCACCCTTATTTAGTAATAAACTTTTGTGTACTGAACATTTGTCTTGGCTGCGTTTTGGGTTCTGGCTGATTTTTGCTTGTACATTAGTTTTGTTGAAATATAAATATAGCTTGAAAACTAAATATTTATCTCAGACTTAAGCACTTACTTAAGAACTAAATATTTAGCCTCCTGACCAAATATTTAATTTCAAAAATGCGAATTTGTAAACTAAATATTTAGTTTATGAATTATATATTCAGTTTGGAACTCTGACATTTCTAAATGTGTGGTGAAAATATGACTTTGAAAAATGAACACCTACATTTTTTTTCTTTTTGATAAGCTAAATAAACCAAAATATTGCTAATTTTTTACTGTGTACGTTTACAATCGGCACCCCATATTTTTCCTGTGGGTTAAGCCAGCAGCAGGGCGTTCCTCCTGCAATATATAACAGTACGCCTCAGTATGGACCGGCTCCAATGCCAGCTGCAGCTTTCAGATCAAAATAACCTGATCTGCTAATCCAATCACTCAACTGCTCTGACACTTTGTTTCTGGGCGGAACCTATGCTGCTGCAGAATAGTAACACACACTCCGTCAGCAATACTAAAGCAGCTATAGGCGACGTCAGGTCAGCATATTTTCTCACGTTCTGGACTGCAAAAACGCAAGCATCCTGATGCTGAGTTTACCATGTAATCCCCTGTAATCTGCCATAGTTCTGGAGGTATTTTCCCTCTCACTGCGCTGTAACCCAGAGCAGAAGGAAACACACACACATCTGCATGAGTTGCACTTGTTAGACTGGATGCACCAATCAGTTCTGATAAAGATGCTGCTGCCTAAAAGCAACAGAAGGGATCTGTTTGGATCATTTGATTGTGACAGGGCAAAATGCACTCAGTGAATGTTTGTGAGAACCTTTACATGTCGGCTCCTTTTAACCAACACCACTCACATGCGCAGGCACACACACCAGCATACTCAGGCCATGTGAGCCTTAACGGATAGCTAATGAGCTCGGCGTGTCTTAGAGGTTTTTCTTCCAACTTAGCAGCTAGTCTAAGTCCTTAATGTATATGCTGGTTATGTGTGAACCTTCTAGCAAACCCTGCGTGTGTGTCCCCATAAACACCTTAGAAGTCAAAATGGTCTCCAAAATCGCAAAGGCATGTATGCGTGTTTGTTTCATGCCATTTTTGTTTGATTTTTCCAATGAATTTGGTCAGCAGTTCACCATCACTGACATTCTCTAATACCTGGATTCTGTACCACACACAACAGATGAGGGTCTCCATGGGAACAGGGTCCTCTCCAATAGATTTCTCAGGGTTTGCTGCTGCAAAAATAAGCATGAGTTTCTCCATCTGCTGCCTCCACTGACCGCTGGGGAACAGCTGTGTTTGGTACAAAAACACACACGCACACACACTGAGCCTCTATTTTTAGAAATCTAACTTTGAAACCTTTTCTTTTGACAGGTTGACATGATTTTGTGAGGTTTTGTATTTGAAAACTTTGTCAAAACACAAGATGAGGCCTGTGTTGATGTTCTCTTTTTGATGGTGGATTTTCCTGCGATAGATTGGTGACCTGTCCAGTGTGACCTCGCCTCTCACCCGTTGAGATAGACACCAACACCCGTTACGACCCCACTATGGTTGAGGGCTGTGTCCTCCTGGAAGGTGAACCTCCACCCCAGCCTCAAGCGTTTAAGTCAAGTAAAGTTTAATTGTATAGGACATTTCAGCAACATGGCAGTTCAAAGTGTTTTACACCATAAAAACAAACGGTAACCAATTATAAAACAAGCAATCAACATTACATTTTGTCAAATCAAAGTCATTGATCCAATATGTCAATACCTATATCAATCCAACCCTGACATCAGGATTGGATTGATAATAGGGTTTTAATATTCTTACTCCAGTTTAACATTCCTTCTTGAAATTTTACTTTTAGGATTGTAGTTTCTCATCTCTACTTTAGAAAAAAAATCTTTTGATCTACTCTCAAATTACATATATGTTTTGTACTTTGATTATTTAGGAAAAACACACAAAGTTGTTTTATTTTTTTATTGTTTCTATTGTTCTACTTGTTATGTTAATATAATAAAGTATTTTATTGACAACTATAAACTTTGTCCAAAGGTTTTAACAAAATAATTCAGAGGAAAAACCACAAAAACAGATAAATGTCAGAAGTTTGTTGATGTATCAAACTTAAATGATAGAAAGTATCGGTATAGGTATTGGTGATAGTGACCCTTGATTTACTTGGTATCGGATCGATACCAAAATATGCAGCATCACACACCTCGACTCTCTGTAGCAACCTGTCAACAATGGCATTGCTCTTTGTTACTGAAGGTGGACATGCTGGATTTTTTTCTATTCCGTTTCAAATTTGACTTGTTTCCTTGTTGACCTGAGTTGCTCACTCAATGAGATCCACAAACGAAAAGGATCAATTAATGTTGAAAACAAAGTTGCAATGCAACTTTCTTCCTCAATCTTGCTTTCTGTAGAGCTCTTAAATAAAGTAAAAGATGATAAACTTCCTGTATCTAACTAGCTGTTACCCATCTAATCATTTCTTCTTCTATTGTAAAACATTTGCAAAGCACCCCTGTTTCTGAAGTTTCCCCCAGATCTCCATGTCACTGGCTGAAGCGGATCATAGAAACTTTCTGAGATCAACCAAAATGTGGTTGGGGGAACTGCTTCTCTCTGTACTGTCCCCTCTTAAAGGGAAAGTTCAGAAGTGTGTACTTTAAAAGGCGCTATATTCAGGAAATGGTCTTCTCTTAAAGCCTCCCTGTCTCTTCTAAGGGACAACTGAAGGAGTGTCTCTGAAGCTGCCAAAAATATTCCCAGTGAGAATGTTTTCATGTGCTGGTTTCTGGTGTTGGACTTTCTATTTCTTAATTATTATTCTTCTGTAAAACCGCTGACTGCATTTTCCCCAAAATGCTGCATACATAGCTGCTCCCAACTAGGCGGGGCCTGAATAAGATGCCAACGTCTCCTCTGATGACTGAAATATGAATATATCTCATTTAACTGTTTACATCTGTCACTGCCATGATTTTAGTGATTCACAACATGAACAGATTTACTTGTGTGATTTCAATTCCTTTTCTTATTTAATGGAAACCCCTCAATACCAAAATAGTTTTTTTTTTTATTATATTTTTTTCGAAATTAGCATAGTATGGAAAAGGTTGTGTGCACATTTGCCATGGAAACACAGCTACAGATAACTTATAGAAAGATTAGGTCATTGTGATGCTGCACAATACATAAGAACTCCTGTTGTTCATGCTACACCTGTCCCTTTATTCACTTAGCAGCTTGTTGATAACCTAGCTGAGCTGTTTCCTTTGCAGAATGTATATTTTGATAACTTTTTTCTGAAACTTTTTCTGTTTAGCTTCAAGCAAACATGATGGATATTTTTGAAGAATCTTTCTATCTGTAAAATCACTAAGCAGTCCAGCTCTATCTCCCCACTGCTTTACAGGATGTGAAATGAGGTCAAAGGCTCATCACCATTTCCTGTGGTCTTTTGTTGTTAATTCATAACCATATTCATAACTGACAGTTTATTGTTGATTGTTTTTGCTATGTCTATAAGAAGTATTTCTTCATTTTAATTCCTTAATTCTACCTCCATGCTGACTGCCGGAATGAAGTTTGCGTCATGGGAAGCAGTATTTGCTTTATGCCAAACATGTTCTGTGTTCTACTGTCTAAGTACTGTCTAAATTTTAGACTCATCTGTCCAAAGCATATTACTGCATAAGTCATTCCCTTTGGTAAATCTCAGAATGCGCTTTGTTTTTTGTTCTTGCATTTTTCCCTGAAAACAAAGTTTGTACAGTCTGTCAGATCCAGGTGTTTTGCAAGTTGTTTTGACTTTTCTCCACTTGTACACTACATCCTAAACCAGGGTCTGCAACCGATGCAATCCAAGGAGCCATTTTTGTCCCTAGTCCCAGTAAGTATACCTGACATTTTGAAAAAAACACAACTTATATATTTTTCAGAAATATCCAATATAGAATTTTTTTTTTCTAACAACCACCATTTTGTTTCTATTTAAACATTTTGAAATAAAGAAAAAAATATAAAACCTTTGCATAAAGAGGATGTTTCATTTGTCTTCTGTGGGATCTTAAAATTTGTGTGACATTATGAAAAAACACACATGAAAAACACACACCTATGACAAGAAATGTAGATCTAAAAACATATTGCTTGTACTTCTGAAGTAAATTGCTACCTTCTACCTGAAGGCCTAAAACAGCTCTGTGAATCTCACTCTCAACAGCACAACCAAAAATGCATGATGCATAGCAGGAGAACCCTTCAAAATGTTGATTGTTAATATCTTAAAAATATTCAGCTGATGTGATCTATGTGTTTGATTTTAACCATTTTAAAAGGACAGTGTTATATAAAATTGACTTTTTTTTAGCTTTACATCATGTTATAATGTTATTCCCTCATCAAAAACATACCTGGAGTGTTGCCTTGATCCTCTCATGTATATCTGAGAACTCCGTTGTTTTTCTGTGGCAACCATTCAACTGTGCAAAACACCTGGGTGGACCTAGCTCTGCCTTCAAGACGAAGCTCCTCCTCAAAGCTGAGGCTCACAGAGCAGTTCCTTCAGACCCACTCAGTTACTTCAGACTAGCCAGCAGCAATTAGCAAACATCTGGTGGAACTGCACATCTGTTGAGCTCTTTAAAGGAGTTACTTCTCGGTCCAATGCTGGTAAAAACTTTGTTAAAGATTATAGGAGCCATGTTGTGATGACTTCCTTAAGTTTCAGAAAGAGCAGGAGTTTCTTAAAGAGACAGAGGCCAATTTGACAGGGCTATATAATGAAGTCAAATTTGTTTTAAGTTCTATTTGTTATATAGAGCAATTTTATTACAGTTACTTGATTACTAGTTACTTGTTACTAAACACATATTACTGCCCCTATAAGAGGTAATTAACATGGAGGTGTCCTAATGTAGCCTTAATTAGCTGAACTTTGTGTTATTAGATCATTTTATAATATTTCCATATATTCAAATATGTGAGAAAAACATCTACTTTTATAAGGTTTGTGTGTGTGTGTGTGTGTGTGTGTAAACTACCCTAAATGAAACTGTAGGGAGATGCTGCAGAGAGACGGAGTTGCTGGCAGGAGTCGCTGCGTCGCTGAATTTCAGCGTCTGCCCTGACGGAGAGGAGGTGCTTCAAAATGCCTCACCTTTACTCACATCTACACAGCACCTAGGATGGAGAAACACACTACAAGGAGGAAGACAGGGGTGTGCCGTTTCTACACAGCCCTACCAGACTGTAGCGCGCCGTAGAATAATATGGGAGTGTCACTTCCCTACTAATTCTTTTCATCATGACATGTTTTACACACATGGGGAAATGTGTGTTAATGGCAGTATTTTTGCCCTGATCTTAGTACAAGCTAACACCAATCAGAATTTGCTTTAATCCACTCAGCAGGAAACAGAAATAAAACATCATGTACCGTTTCCTGTGTATAAAACTAAGCTGAGTTGCTTAATAAATGACGTACTTCTCAGTTGTCCTCAGGGAACCTGCGCTTTTATTCAGAATGGAGCCTAAACAAATCCAGTGAGCCCTCCACGTGACAGACACATGGTTCCGATCATGAGACATGGAGTTAGGAGCTTCAAACACAAACTGAACTGACGTTCATTTTAGAAGGAGAAAAAAAATGCAGAAGCCGAGCTTCTTGATTTCATGTTATTGTTTTAAATGCATTTATCAAGCGACTTAGAAAAAACGCTTGCTTTGAATGGAGCGCCTGGAGATTTAGAGTAGATTCAAATTTGTGGGTTAAAGGGGAAAGCTGAAAAAAATCTGGCCTGTGTCACTCAGCTTACCGTGAAGGTTAGTGTAACAATGCAACGGTAAAACGTGTCTGTTGAAATTTCTCTTCTGATTCTTTCTGGATTAAGGCTCCTCCTTAGCTGACTGGGTGGTGTTTACTGACAGCTGTGTAATTCATCTTGCAGAGAAAAGTTCTGTCAGACAAAGAGCGTTTTAGAAGCCAAACTACAGAAGGCAGCTGGAAAGAGCCGAAGTATGTTGTTGGTCTGGCCGTGCTCCAAATTTCCAGTTCTAGCAGATTTATAACCTAAATGTGACTGAAAGGGGAGAGACTAGTTTGCAGAAGGCCGCATGTGCCAGTTTTCAATCATCTGTGCGCGGACGTCAAATCCAACCCGCTTTTAAGTATGCAAAAAATAATTCTGAGTAAGTATTTCCAGAAAAACACGCTTGAAGAAGCTCCCCAGAGCTGCAGGTGTGGTTGTGAATGGCCGCATTATGATCCAAGGCCAGATAGTTCGCAAACCATAATGGAGGTATTTTGTTGTGTGCAATGGCTCTCAGAGGGAGAAGAATGCAAAAAAAATCATCATCACACAGAACTATAGCAGCAGAAAACCACCACGTCTCCCTTCTTCCTGCATTAGCAGCCTCTGCTGCAGATTGGTAGGACACAAACATGTACGGCCAGTCACACACATGCACACACACACACTGGAATTCTGGTAAAAGATGTGGAAAAATCTTTCAAATAGATTGATGTTTCACTGCAGACACATATTTCCAGAATGAAAACTTTCCAGATTAAGAAATTATTGTTTAACCAAATCATTGGTTAAAAAATGTCCCATGACTGTAAAGAGCATGATGAGTGTTTAGTTTGCTTTAAGGAGGCAGTTTCTTCTTAAAGGGCCAGTATTATGTAAAATCAGCCTTTTTGAGCTTTACATCATGTTATAATGTTATTCCCTCATCTAAAGCATACCTGGAGTGTTGTTCTAATTCTTTCATGCATGTCTGAGAAAACCTTTAATCTCCATGGTAACCATTCAGCTGAGAAAAAACACTTGGGTGGGCCCAGCTCCGCTTTTGAGGACAAAGCTCCTCCTCAGAGCTGCAGTTTCCAAGCTTCTGCCTCACAGAGCAGCCCTTCCCCGCGGGTCACCTACTGAGTTCCTTCAGATTAGCCAGTAGAAATTAGCAAACACCTGATGGAACTGTTCATCTACTGAGCTCATCATAGGAGTTACTTCTCAGTGCAACGCTGGTAAAAACGTTAAAAGGTTAATAGAGGAGCCATGTTGTGATGACTTCTTGAAGGAGGAGTTTCAGAAAGAACAGGCGATTTTAAAGAGACAGAGGTCCAATTTCAAGGCGTTAAATTATGAAGTCGAATTTCTTTGAACTCATATTTGATATATATGCCATTTTTATAACTGAAGGTAATATAGTTACTTGATTGTGATATTAAATCTCACTATGTGCCTGGACACTACATAACACTGTCCCTTTAATTACTAATAATTGGGAAAGACAAAACAAGGCAGATGTGTGTTAGGGTGTATTCATACCTGCCACATGTAAACAAGCCAGAGTTCATTTCCCCCGTTGGTCTGGACCTTTTGTCCAGGTGTGAATACACTCAAGCAAATCCTGATGCGAACCAAACAACCAAACCCAGATCCACTTTTTGAGTGGGTGTCAGTCTGGTTCTAAACAAATTCTGGTGCAGTTCGCTTCTGGTGTGAATATAGACCGATCCTGATCTGGACCAACAACAGGAAATGTATGTCTTTTTGGACTGTATGAGCCACCTTTGCTGGACATTATAGGAACAATTATGGATCCTAACGCTACTGGAATCATGCTATACGGAATGCACACTCCCTTCGAAAAACAAAAATCCAGCTTGTTTTGTCGTCTTAAGAGACGAAACAACATCACTGGAAGTGAAGCAGCCGCACAGCATGATACCATCTCCACCATGCTTGATAGTTGGTACAGTGTTCCTAGCTTCAAAAGCCTCAATAGCTGCATTTCCATTGACATTAAAATTGTGCAAATGGAAATTACAAAACTAAATATGCGAAATAGAAACAAACCAATTTTGAAAAAAACATGTTTTTTGATAAAAAGGTTTTTGCTCTAGGATATGGCTGAGGAGGTTTGTCAGCCATATTAAAAATAGTATATTTCAATGGAAATGCTTTTTTCACATCAGTCGTGATCAACAACCAGATACTTCTACTGGAGAAAAAGACAAAGAAGACAACAGGAAGTGGTAGGCAGCATGCTTTTTAATGACTTATTGCACGAACAAACTTATTCACGTGATTTTAACTTTATTTCTTATTTAGTGGAAACAACACAATTGTGAAATTGTGTTTTTCCAACATCAGTGGGAGATCAACTAATGTTGATGTCCTGCATGATGGAACCCTATTCTTACCCCTAACTCTAACTACTGACTCTTTAAAACAAACTTTGTGACATTGTGAATGAACAACATTCACAATGTCACAAAGTGAATGTTGTACATGTTTGCAGCAGAGGACATTTGACACCTCTGCACATACACCTGCAAATTTGAGTTTAATTTGAATTTGTTGACTTTGAACCAGGTGTGCATGTCTTAGTCACAACCATCACAGTTCCCATTTATGTAAAACTCTGTGCTCTGTGGAGAGTGTTGCTGTTGTAGATTCTGACTCATGCCAGGGTAGAGCCTCATTAATTAGTTACTGGGTTATAGCTTAAATTCTATAAAAATATCCTTAAACCAGAAAATGATAGCTTACGCCCAGGCAAACTAGTCAGACACACAAATGACATTAAATGTAATTTTGTAACGTAAAGTGGTTTAGAAATGTCTCTAGAAAATATTTCAGAGTTGGGTAAAGTTGCTGTCCAGATTTTCCCAACTCAAAGTTTCTTTGACTTTTCAGTTGTTTGGACCTTTGGTCAACCCAGTGCCAAAACTAACCATTTCTGTGCAGCTGCATTTCCAACACAAATGTGGACAAAACTTTGTCAATATCTCGCTAATGTAGTTAATTAAGTTTCCATTAAATAAGAAACTTAATTAAGATCACGTGGGTTTTATCATGTGAAAAGCCGTTAAGAAACATCCTCCATCGACTTCCTGTTGTCTTCTTCTTTGTTGTTTGCACCAGTGGCAACATCCAGTTGTTGATCATGTGACTCGTGAGATGCGATGAGTATTTCCATTACAGTTCTGCAAAATAAACCTATTTCAATATGAAAAACCACCTCATCTTGGTGCCAAAATTTTACATCAAATATTGTTTTTTTTGTTGTTGTTTTTTTGTAATTGGTGTTTCCATTGAGAAAATGTATTTTTGAAATGTCAAATAAATTGAAGTGAGGGCTAACAAAATGTCAGTGGAAATGCAGTTAATGATAATCAAACATGAGATGTTAACCTGCCTCGGCCTGATAAAGCTACAAACTATAAAAAGTATGCTAGAAATTACACTACAGCTCATCATTAATAAATATATTAACGCTTCATATCTGAGAATTAATGAATTATGGCCTTCTCTGAAAGCCAAGAATTTGTGTACCAAATTCTAAGCTGTTCTGGAAACCAACGGTTCAAACAAATCAGCGCCTGATTGTTCTGTGCAATTACTGCGATCAAGTTCTGCTTGTGTTTCTTTCAGATACACCTAACGGGACCACACCTCGAGTAATCTTCCTACCGAGTCAGACCTCTGTGGCAGTGCCTACCTGGAATGCTATTATCCACCAGAGTTTGTTGCTGGTTCTTCAACTCCAGTCCAGTAACCAAAACCCCTTTGCCTGTCCCACTCATCCCTCTTCAACCAAAGGAGTCCAATCATCTCCACCCTCATCCTGAGTCAGAATTCGTTCCTCAATCAGCACTGGGAACCTTCAGGAAACAAGTAACAACAAATGACATCCAAGTGAGATAAATTAATTTAACTAATTTATCTCCTGATCTTCCCTCTTTTTCAGTTTGCTTCCTGCTCATCTGTCTCAATTGCTGACTTCTGTTGGATTTTTTCTGGAATTTCTCCAATTGCACAACAAATCTGGTTATATTTTACTCCCCCGTTCTCATTATGGTTCTGAGTCAAAAAGCAAAAGCAAAACTCAGCTAATGGGATTCATGTCGTTTCTGGTGAAGTTGCTAAATTGTATTACTTTACATGCCTGTGTTTGGGGTGCAAGCAAATATTGATCCTGCAGAAGATATTAATATCAAATGTGTCTTAGGAAGAAAGAAATCGATTTGAGGAGGTGTAATATATCGACAATATACTAAAAACATTTTCATTGTCTTTTTCCACTTTCATGTCATTTGTATTTATATCATATGAACCATAGTGGATTTCAAACACTCTGTACTCTGTATGTTTGGTCAGATTTTCTCATGTTGTTGTCGCGCCGTCATTGTTCTACAAACACCGATGATTTCCTCAGTCTGTGCTTAAGCTGACACACTGCGCTCAATTGTTCCCGACTGATTCAATTTCCAAGGAACATGTGAGTACTGCTCAGAGGACAAATAGGAAAGTACAAGAAGTTAACAGCAGGCTGTGACTGCACAATCAAATAAAAATAGAAAATAAGGTGACAGGTGATTTAACCTGAATCTGCACACTCACAATGTCTTTTTGGGTGATTTAGGATTTAGATAATAGCGTATTGTGAGATCAAAAGATCAATTCTCTTCCATTAACTTTCTTCGGGGGCAGCTTTATCCTACTAAAAACTTTTAATTAAAAAACGTGCTGTTTTTTTCCTCCAAATTGGACTGTTGCCATTAGGTACATTTATTAGCATTTTTCAAGTTTGAGAAATTTGAAGCTAATTGGAAGAACAAACCAGTTCCATCATGTAATAAAGGCGTGTAGGACACAGATGTAGGACTCTGGCATTGAGGACTGCAGTTTTTGTGCCTTAAAGGTGTGTAGTGGAAACGCTGAAGGAAAACACAGCTGACAGCATTTCACCTGAAGCAACAGGTGCGACCAGGAATTTGAAGAATGTCCAGCAGGTCGGTTCGGGATACGGGTCTCTTCCTGAAGAATGTCGACATAATTATATCACCATCAGTGCACAGCTTGCTCGTCATTAACAATAAAATTGCGCAAATTGAAATTACGTAAAAAAATAAAATTAAATAAAATTAAAAAATTTGCTTAATGGAAACACAGCAATTTTTGGAAAAAAAAATTACGCTTTGATTAAAAAAGAAAAAGCGCTTGGAAGAGGTGGCTTTTCATTCGTCTCAAAATACATGGCAAAACTGCGATGGGAACACGTATCAGCCGAGTGGCCTGATCAACAGCGGGATGTTAGTTCTGGTTGAAGAAGACAAGAAGTGGTAGCAGGACTGTGGACTGTTTTTGTTTCTTCAGACAATGTGCTGCTGACTCCACCACAGCTCACACAGCACCACTGTTCATAGAAAGTTGTGTGTCACTCCAACATGTTGAATCATAGCTCTTCTGTAAACAGACAGCATTCGTAGCCACTCCCAAGAAAGCGGGACTTATCGCTCAAACGCCTGAATGGGACCCCGACGTCTCCTCTGATTGGCTGATAGATGATGAGCGCTGAATTATGAATAAATTTCATGTAGGCTATTTGTTTACATCCGCGTCTGCCATTATTTTTAATGACTTATTACAGGATAAACTTATTAATATGTTATTTTAATTTCTGTTCTTAATCAATGGAAATTCAGCAATTGCGAAGTTGTGTTTTTTGACACTAACGGAAAATAGACAAAGACTCGCGCACATTTGTAATGGAGCTATTGGCAGCAGGTGTGTGTGTGCATACATATCCCCGAGACTTTCAGACAGAATATTGTCTAATGGGAGGCTTCAAGGAATCTACTTTTGTAGAAGAAAAACATTGACATTCTGCAGGAAATATTAGAGTGGACAACAGACAAATGGAGACAACTTATGAATCCTCTTTGTGATCATCGGATCATCTGAGGGAGATCAGCACAGGGAACATCAATTCGTCTAAAATGATCTCAAACTTTGCATAATTTTATGGATAAAGGCGTTTTGAGTTTACATTTTAACAGTGTTCAACTGATGGGTGTCACTATTGGACAGGAAGGAGGGCGTGGTGGTGAGAATTGTGTAATGACCTCCCTCACATTCCACTATCCTCTGACAGATTTTTTTATTAGACGGGATTCTTTAAAGACACTCTGAGGGAAAAATTCCGAGCTTTGCACAGAAACACTTTACAGATGGCAGAAAACAGCTGCCTGCCAACAGAAGTATGACCTACGAAATATTCCTTATCTGTTCGGAGTGTTTGAAGCACATCAGAAATCCTGTCACCACGTTGAATCGTTTGAATTGACATGGTTTTCCAACCCTCAAAAGTTCTGAATTCGCCTCCGTCAAAGGCACGTCCTTGAACAAAATGTAGATATTTCTCCTTTAATAGGCAAATCACTGCTGAGAGCCTCATAACTGTTGCGGCTGGAGGGAGCAGCAGTCAGGTGAACAGCAGGGTGTTCAGACTCTGGTGTTGATAACTTGGAGACCTGTGGTTGCTAAGGCTAACATTGGCTTGTGAGCTGCGGGTCGTTAAGTGTTAATATTGGGGGGATTCATCCTTCTGTGGGGGGGAAAAAAGAAAAATCAAAGTTGTGATCCTCATGGTCTGGCTGTGCTGTCCAGAACAAAGCCCACAGAACTCTGTGCCTCCTCAGTCCATCAGCTCAGCAGTCGGCCGAGTGGCTGGTTGCAAATGATTTAATTACGTCATTACAAAATAGACTCAAAATATGCATTGTAGCAAGAAGTTATGTAGTTGGTGTTACAAACTCTGGTTGACATGCAGTGAGGTCTGTACAGCACAGTTCACCGACGAGGCGGTTCAAAGTGCTTTCCGTCATAAAAATATGACAAAGTCCGCAATTATGAAACAAGCAGCAAACATTACATTTTGTCAAATGCCATCATCAAAATCATCAAGCAAATACATGTCAACTATGTTGATCAATGTTTCACTTAGTACTAATAAAAGGAAACCCCAAACAGCTGGGTTTAGGTGTTGATTTAAAGCAGCTCAGTACTTCTGCTGTTTTCCAGTTTACTGGACGTTTGTTCCAGATTTGTGCTGCATAGATGCTGCATGCTGCTTCTCCATGTTTGGTTCTGGGGATGCAAAGCGGACCAGTGTTTCTATCTCGTTTCATGGGGACGTTTTTCTGGTCGGGCGCACCAGTTCTCTTGAAAGTCCTCTGTGGTTTATATTCCATATAACGGAATGGGAAGTCTCTTCTTTTTGTCAGGTAAAACATCCACTTTTGCCTTACCAGACTTTTCACTAACCGTTCTTTCTGAACGCCTCACTTTCAGACTCACCACGATGTTCGCTCTCACTTCAACAGTGAGCAGCACACCAAACTGAGCGTTAGCGGTTTAGACAGGAAACCCCCCCGAACCCCACACCAAATGCTGAGTGATGACGTTCATGATGCTATCATATGCGGCTGATGTGACATGCTTGTGCTTGGGTTTGCTAAACGTGGGAGCTTCCAAATTTATACCTCACCAAAAGTATAATGTTTTCATAAAAAGCTACAATATGATTTTAAATGCATTTTTTTACCCAGCTTTTTAATTGTTTGTTTGTTATGTAAAAATCTACTTTTTTGATCTTTACATCATGTTATAATGTTATTCCTTCATCAAAAGCTCACCATTCAGGGTTGCAAAACGTTTGCTCTCTCCGAGTGATGAGTCCTTCAGACTAGCCAGCAGCAATTAGCAAACACCTGGTGGAACTGAGCATCTGCTGAGCTCATTACAGGTTTCAGTGCAATGCTGGTAATGTCGTCAAAAGGGTTCATAAAGAAAAGTTGTTGTGATGACTTAAAGACGAAGTGTCGGAAAGAGTACGAGCTTCTTAAAGAGACATTGTGTAGGAGTTACATTACAAAGTGAAATTCCTTTGAAGTTATGTTTAATGTACAAAGCATTTTTATAACTATAAGTAAGTTTATTACTTGATTGTGCTATAAAGTGGCACTATGTCTGAAAAACACACCCAGATTCATGACTGTAGTGTTAAATTATTTAGAAAATCATAGTTGGTGCTGCAGTAGAAAATCAGACACGGTCCAGTTAGAACTTATTTTGGTACACAGTGATGGATGGCCGTCGTCATGGCATCCGGTCTACATGAGTTCAATGGGGTCACGTTGTGTGTCCATCAGAGGCCAGGTGGTTGTATCATGCAGCTTCATGGTGCATGAGTGATGTACATATGTTACCGTGGTTACAGGTTCAGGTTGTGAAAGACATACAAACACCAAAGGAAGACAGCTTACTGTCCATAACCAGGAGCCATGGACGGGTGAATCCTAGACACGCCCACTTTTAGGGAGGACAGCCAACACCACACATGTTGAAAAGATGTGTAAAGCTGTTACTGCAGACATCAGAGTGGGGAACCTTGGCGTTTATCCTCAGGGCACCTCTGGAGCACCCTGGTGGAACGGAGGTGAAATGCAACAAGCATAAGAATTTCACATATTTCAAATTTCAATACCAGACAAAGGTAACCTGACTGAAATGGCTGCATGTTCTATGTTATTGTTGTTGTTGTTGTTGTTGTTGTTGTTGTTGTTCGGTTGCCAGCCATCCTTCCCCAGACCAACATGTGGGATCAGCCTGGATGTCAACTCTGACCCAGTGCCGAGTCGACGTCCGCTGGATTTTGAGGGACAGTAACAACAGCTGTGACTGACGTGATGGAGGACAGGAGAGTTGGATGACTGAATGCTGCTCCACATTCCTGCCTACATGCAGCGACGACACGGAGAGTATGAGCAGCAAGCCCCAAAATACAATAAGAGCAGAACTGGGTTCCTTTCTGTTCCAGCACTTCCTCTAGGTGCTTGTTTTTTGTTTTCTTTTTCTTTTTTAAATGCAATTATGTTTGCACACACAACCATCACAATTTGTACTTAAAACTGTTATTTTCAGGCAGTATAAATCCAACAATAAGCTGATCTACTGTGGCGTATTAGAGCCGATGTAGACAGAACAAAGGAGTGAATTTCTGCCAAATCTCAACATTTTAGATTAATGTTAGAAATTTTCTAGGAAAAACAATTTCTGAGTTTAAAAAGTTACATATTTACTAGAAATAAAACTCAGATATTTCAAGAGTAGACACAGAAATTTTCAATAAAACAGCAAGAAAATTTCTGAGTTTCAAAAGTCAAAAATTTGCTAGAGGAAAGGAAATATTTTGAGATTAATTTCAGAAATTTTTGAGGAAAAAATTTGGATATTTCTCAAGTTTGAAAAGTTTAAAAATTGCTAGAAAAACACTCAGAAATTTTGAGATGAATCTAGGAAATTTTTGAGAATAAAAACTATGAAATATTTGAATTTTACAGGTTGAAAATTTGCAAAAAACTTTTGACTTTTTCGTCAGCAAATTTTCACCTTTTCAAACTCAGAAATGTCCTTATTTTCATGAAAAGTTCTGAGATTTTATTGGTGGAAATGTACTCTTCCTTTTTTTAATTCTATCTACAATGCCCCTAAGATGCTGTCTTACTGCCTTACTCATCTTCATGATTATTTTTGTCAGCATTTTTAACAGTATATTAGATATCCAACATTCACCAGTTCTTTTAAATCAAATGACCTAATGTCTAAAATAAACTGTCTATACCAGGGTAAGTAATTCTGACATATTTCCTGCTTCAACTCCTCTGATTAACTCAACATCAGCAGTAGGCTCATTTAAACATTTGAATCAGAGCTGATTCAAATGTTTAAATCATGAGTTCAGACAGGAGACATTAAATATGCAAGGCACTGGTTCTTGAGGAAAGGAGATGTCACTGTGACACTCTGACACTGTGCTTGCAGAACAGAACAATTATTCCTGGTAAAAACAACAACAACAACACAAAAACAAACAAAAAAAACGCAGAATTTTGAGGAAACAAGAAAATGACACACAACTTTCAAATGATTTATGGATAAAACCTCTATGTTTTCACCATCGTCACTATGATACCTCTGAATGAGATCCAGTTTGGCGAGTGTTCAGACCCCAAATGGAACAGCAGTGAGAAAATGAAAGCAAGGAGATAAAATATTATATTTTATTTATTTTTCAAGGTACGGTGCAGATTAATCAACATCATGTAATGTAAATGAGCCCAAGCTAGGCGAAATGCAAGAGAAAATGAGGCCAAGCTAGCCTGACCATTTCCTTGCTGCGCTCAATTCAAATCTCACTTCACCATTAAAGCTGTCCAGTCTGTGTTGGTCACTCTTCTAATTACTGAATTAGCATTAACAGCCGCCGTGTTTGAATTGGCTGTTTCCTCTTCGCAGTGGAGGATGGTTGTCTACAATGCAGGCAATTTACGGTTAGCTTTATAGCATCAAACTGGCGTATTTCCTATATCACGGACAAATGTTAAAGATAAAATTTAAAACATCAACAGAGTCCACACCTAAAGAAAGCAATCATTTCTCAATAGGTAAGAGTTCAGACCTTCTGTATCAAGCAAAGTGTAGAACAAGAGCCTGTTTTACTGGGCTATGCCCAAGTTAGCTGAAGTAAGCTAATTTTCACTGTTAGTGCCTTTAGCTGTAGTTAAAACTAGCCTAAAAATGATGTTAGACACTTGATATCACTCAAAACGTGCCCACATAGACACCGCGTGTAAATCAGATGCTCAAACTGCGTTCAGTCTGAAAAGGCCCAAAGTGGATCCATTTTGTCATCCAATCCAACAAAACATTGGGTCAGATGATGCATGCAGCGACTAGAAGACGTTCAAGTTAACGGGGCATTGCAGACCACTCAGGACACATCCACTTACAGGGAACATACAAACTAAAATATTTTACCTGCAAAATAATGAGCTTAATTAGCTTTGGTAGATTGACCAATTAATGCCTTTCTATTCTTTTATAAGTGTGTAATTTTCCCTACACTTCACTGCTTTGTGTTCTGTCACTTAAAATGTAAGTTTTTATGTGTAACATGACAAAACGTCAAAAGATTCAACATACACATGCAGACTGACATCAGCTGGGATCCTGTCATGGGGCATCAGGTCAATTTGAACCCTGTGTTTACACCACAGGGGCCACGATCACTGCTAATGTCGCCGAAACAAATGCACAGGTAGCTGCTGTTCCCGTCGTTCCTTGCCACAAAACAGACAAACTGGACCAGAACAGCAACTGTCCAGGGGAGTTTTAACAATGTGGACGTTCCAACGCAGAGAGAAAATGAGCAATCTAGATTTGTTCTCTGATTAAACCTGAAAGGGACTGTAGTGAGAGGAAGATTACAATCAAGTTTACTTTTCACACAAACCACCAACAAGTTGTTAACTTTGCAGCTACATCCCTTTTCTTTCACTCTGACTCGACTCAGTTTTGAGTAGTCACTTCGTATCGATGGCAGGATGAACTCCTGCATCCCTTTAAAACGCTGGGCTCCGACGCTCTCGCTCATCCTGACAGAGGAACGCCATCTCTCAATCCACCCAGGTCTCGGCTGGCCTGCGACTATGAACCATGCATACGGCGTTCCACCTGTTCGAGGAGGTCAAAGCAGACTCAAATTCTTCACAACTGATGTGCGAAGTGGAAAAATTTCAGCCGTGTGTTAGAGCTGGCCGACGAGTACTGAACTCCCTAACAGGGGCCCGGAGTCCGCAGCGCTGCATCGCGGCGTGTTATTGAGTTTCCACCCCAGGCCTTTGTCCACGTTACAACACCTTCAGTGCAAACAGATCCCAGCGGCCGACACCGAGATGTCGTGGAAGTCTGTCACCTGCAGGTGTCAAATGTGGAGATGAGACAGCGGGGTCCAAAGAGCCCGATGATGAGTTTCATGTACGCCACTGGCCTCTTTCACACCACCCACTTGCTGCTTGTTTACCTCCAGGTCAGGTTTCACTTGTGGCTGTGCTTCATTGAACCCTATGAAACCAAAGAGAGACCCTGTAACGCTATCCTCACCCATGTGGCGAGTACAGGGTACTCTCATGATTGCTTTTCCTTCTCTCCTTTTTCTTCTTTCTTTTTTTCTTTCTATTTCCTTCTGTCTTTCTTTCTTCTAAATTTGTTTCTTCTGTTTTTCTTTCTTATTTCCTTCTGCCTTTTTCTTTCTTTCCTTTTGTCTTTGTGTTTCTTTCTCTCTAATTCTTTCTCTTTCATTCTTTCTTTCAGCCTTTATTTCATTTTTACTTCTGTCTCTATCTTTATTTCCTTCTGTCTTTTTTCATTTTTACTTTTCCTTCCTTCCTTCCTTCCTTCCTTCCTTCCTTCCTTCCTTCCTTCCTTCCTTCCTTCCTTCCTTCCTTCCTTCCTTCCTTCCTTCCTTCCTTCCTTCCTTCCTTCCTTCCTTCCTTCCTTCCTTCCTTCCTTCCTTCCTTCCTTCCTTCCTTCCTTCCTTCTTTCCCTTCCTTCCTTCCTTCCTTCCTTCCTTCCTTCCTTCCTTCCTTCCTTCCTTCCTTCCTTCCTTCCTTCCTTCCTTCCTTCCTTCCTTCCTTCCTTCCTTCCTTCTCTTTCTCTTTCTCTCTGCGTCTTCATTTCTGTGGAACCTCTAGAAAACTTTTCCACGTAAAGCCAGCAGCACCTAACGCACCGTGTCACATTTCACCTGGAGCTCCTCAAACTGGATTTACTGACCCGGTGCATGGGCCGACCTTGAATGGTGGGAATGTGAGCCAGAGTTGACACAGGCGGAACAGAGAGCATATCATTCAGGACCACAGCGCCACTGAGCAAAGAGTAATTACAGCTTGTTTACAGCATAATAAACAATCTGCCAAGTGAGAGCTCTGCAGGAGGAGGGAGCAGCGGCTACGAGCTTCTACGTTCTTATTGGCACCTTGGAACAACAGGGCTGTGAAAACATCAGTTCCCTCACACCGATTTCTTTTGTTTTTGTTTTTTTTAAATCACTCCTAAATGATTCAGATCATCAAATAAATGTTTACATCAGCCGATGATACTCTGAGTAAAACACAAAGTGACATTTTCCACATTCTATTTTGGATGAGAAAACTCATCCAAACCAACCCGGTAGTATGTGAGAATACCGTCGCTGTTCAATCCTAAATTCACTGGGATGAATAACATTTTTTTGGAAAGCTGAGGGACATTTTTACAAGCCACATCCAGGCCTGATTATCGTCTGATATGTGGAACTGAGAAATCACCTAAACATGAAGAATGATAAAAAAAAAAAACATCATCTATCGTTCTGGTGGTTACAGCCTTAAAGGAGAACTGAAAGGTTTTTTTAGCCCTTTAACTATCACCCCTAAAACGCTTACATGTCAGACATTAAGTTCCTTGAGGTTGTCAGAGATACAAGGTTGGCTAACATCAGGTGCAAAAAAATCATAAAATAATAATCGCTGTGAGACAAAATTAATCCTTCCACGGTCTGAGAGATGGAGTCCATTGGACTCGGCAAGCTTTTTAAAAACAATTTGTGATTACGAGGGTTTTGTGTGTGGGTGTGTGTGTGTGCGTGTGCGTGGGTGTGCGTGTGTGTGTGCGTGTGTGTGTGTGGTTTCGGGAACTGACGTTTTGACAGGACAAGTCCCTGTTTTCACACCATTAACCATAAAATTGCACAAATTGTAATTCCGAAAATAAGTTAGCCTAAAAGAAACACACCGATTTAAAAAAAATCTCACGTCGTCGATAAAAGGTTTTTGTTCTAGGATGAGGTGGGGTTTTTTTCTGTCTGTATTGAAATATATTTGTATTTTGCAAAACTGCAACAGAAACACTTTTTTCGCTTCACGTGAGTCACATGACCAACAGGAGATGACAGGAAGTGGTAGGAGGATGATGGTCTTGTTTTTGTTTTTGTCGGACCACAGCTGGCTCCACGATAGCTCTCACAGCATTTTATGATTCATAAGAAGTAATTTAATGGGCTATGAAATGGCGCCATGTACCTAGAAAATACATAATAATGGCCATTTGAAAAATCAAATACGGAAAATGTGGACTGCATTTGTATTGGGCCTTTTTTACTCTGACTCCCACTAATTAAATCCAGTGCAACCATTTGCCTTCAGACGTTATTTAATTAGTAAAACGAGTCCACCTGTGTGTAATTGAATCTGAGTATAAAAGCAGCTGGTCTGTTTCTGGCCTCTGAGGTTTGTTAGAGAACATTAGTGAACAACATCATGAACACCCTGAAACATAGCAGACAGGTCATCCACATTATGCACCTCTTTGTGTTGGTCTATCACATAAAACCCCAATCAAGCATCATAAAGTTTGCGGTTGTGGCAGATGTGAAAGGTTTCGAGGATGGGAAAGCTGTGGAACAGACTGCGCTCTTCCAAACCTCAGCGATCGAACACGGCCCCTCTTTAAATGTTTTCGGGGAAGTTTTTTTTTTTTTTTTTTTTTTTGCATGGCTGAGGTTTTCCTGTTTGCTGGAATCCGGGTTCCTCGGAGTGTGGTTATTTGCCTCGCTCTTCTGGACCTCAATTAAAGTTTATGCAGCGACGCTAAATCATGCGGATGAGATCGCAGTCTTGGCCTTCAGCAATGGCAAACTTGTCACATTCCACCAAAACAACCTCGAGTGCTGGAGCACACATGATGAAAAGAGTGAAAGTGATAAAGGAAACAAGAGCATCGGTTTGCGGTTCGAGTTCGTCTCCAAAAAGCAGAGATGCAGGACCCTTCACATTTCTAATGGCCAGGCTTACTGAACGGTGATACTTGCATATTTTCACAACTAATTATGAAGTCAAAGGCAGCAGCTTGTTTGCTTAGCTTGGCAGTGGGAATGGGATGAGTGTAAACAGCTTTGGTTCAGTTCCACTGTGTTCAATTAACAGAGTGTGTCTGCCAACCAGAACCCATAAAGCTCAGCAGTAACCATATTAAAGACCCTCTCAGTCATTGACAATATCTTCGACAAGTTTCTTTCAGTGACTCAACCCGCTAAGCGAAACACTTTATATGGATCAATTACACACAGACTGATGTTTTCTTTCTTTCGGTTTTTTTTTTTTTCTGTTAGGCTGATTTTCTGCTTCCTGCCAATGAAAAAATAATAAAACTCCCAGTGCAGGTGGAATAAAATATTATAACTACTGGAAAAATATCTCCCATTCTACTCAACATGCATTCCTATTTTATCCTGTTTTATTAGAATATTTAACGCCTGATCAAAGCTACTTTTCTCTGATAAGCCGGTCTCACAGGAAAGCATATTTTAATTTGACTTTTGAATCTAATGTAGCAACATTTGCCTTACTTGACTGTTTTTAAAGATGTCAAAAGGAAATTCTGAATTTTAGACATGGAACACAGGAAAAAAAACTACAAATATGCTCCACAATAAAAAAAAAACAATACAAGAAATTAAAACAATGAAACAATAGCTAAAAAAAACAATTCACATTATAAAAACTCTTTAGGGCCTTATTTTCATTTGATTAAAGGTCAAAGAAAAACTTTGAGCTTTTAATCTGACAGATTATTCCGTGGTGTGATTGGTGCAGATATGTGGAGTTAAGATATTCCAGCAAAAGGTCCATCAAATACATCAGATTTCTGCATTTCAGAAAGTCTATTCTCATAAAACATGCTGTGAGAATATAATCAACAACAAATGGTTTAACAATTTCTGTACTTTTTTTTTTAAAGAATTTGATCCCTAACTGTACTAAACTAGTTCAATTAGCTAACTAGCTAGTTAGTTAGCTAGTTAGTTAGCCATGACTGGTTTGGTCATCTGGTTTGTAGTTCCATGTTGAAAAGACAAACAAATAGGGTAGGCAATGAATGCATAAAAATGACTCAAACTGAGATCAATTTTGATAATAAAAACAATGACTGCCTCTGAGTGAAGAACTTCAGTTTGTTGTTGACTTTTGCTTTAGCTATTAGCATTAGCGCTGCTGCTAAACCAGTAAATTCTGGAAACAAACATCTGTTCTCACTTTAACACAGAGACTTTCCAAAACAACAGGATCCACAGCTGTTTGTGTTCTTGCTTGTTTGTGTCTGGGTTACTCTGGGCTGTTTCTTCCATTTAGGGCTTTACACATTAGCCAGGTTGAGTTTCAAGTTCCTCATTACGTTCTGATATCTTTGGATGTAGCTTAGTTTCTTATGTCAGTATCAGTCTTTAGGTTTTTGGGTAACACTTTATTTGAAGGGAGGTAAATAAGACTGACATGACACTGTCATAAACACCTGTCATGAACATGAATAAGCCTTCATGAATATTAACCAAGAAATCATTACTGATATAAATTTGTTATAAAAGTATTACTGATTGCACTTTAAAAATTAGGTAACTTTATGTTATTAAAGGTAAAGTTTAAACAGTAATGATTTATTGGTTAATGTCAAGTTGTCATAACAAAGACATTTTGAATAATGTCAACTTTGTATTAAAAGTGTCATAATTTACCGAATGACGCTTTATGACAAGTCATAAATATTCATAAAGGCTTATTCATGTTCATGACAGGTGTTATGTTTATGAAAGTGTCATGACAGTCTTATCCACCCCCCCCCCCTCAATTAAAGTGTTACCGGTTTGGGTTATTTAAAACCTTCTTGTGTCCAGTTTGCTCCATTGTTTATTTCGGTTTACTAGTCACCTTCCCTCTGTTTCCTGCTCTGAATCTTCATTTGTCATTTTTGATTAGTTAAATGCCTTTAATTTTCCGTTTTCTGCCCCTGATGAGCCTCTAAAACCGAATCATGACACAGCAAGTCTGATGACTCTTGTTAAGGTATACCATCTTATGACTCTAATGTCTGCTAAGTCGATACGTTCATTCACATAATACGACCTGTTCTGACTTCTGAGGCGAAAGGTATGTGACATTACCTTTTAATTTTTTTATTCCACTGGTGAATAAAAAAATATTCACCAGTGGAAAACATTCAAAATAGCCACTAATATTCCCAGGACTTTATGTCCCAGAAAGTTCACCCCCATGTCACAACATGCATCACTCAGACAAGTCACAGCGTCCATGCTGACCTCCTCCCAGGTTCTGCAGACATCAGTTAGAAAGTAACATTTTATGACAGACCAAGTATGAAATTGACTCATTTCAAGTTCAAACAGCCCATATGCAGCCTTTTTCACGCATGTCTCCATATGGGGCTGCCATGACCTGTTGTAGTTTGGTTTCCATTTTTTTGTTACTCTTGCATGTTTTGACATTATTAGATTTTGGACATTAAATTATTTGATTATGTTCACTGTGTTTTCTTGTTTAGCTGTTACCATGCTTCACATTTCCTCCCAAACGGCACTGCTTTCAGAAATATGAATCATTGCATTTAAGTAATCATCTTCACTTGTATTCAAGCCTCTCTGTTCACAACTTCCTTTGTTAGGTCCTAAGTATCCCTTCTGGCTACTTTCCTATGTTTTCTCCTTCCTTCCATCTTCCTGCAGTAGGAAATTGGCTGAGGACACGCTGAACATGTAGAACAGATCACCAGACACTGTTAATGGAGTGGTGACACACAATTTAGTTTTTCGTTTCTTTTATTTCTTTCCACACAAAATTACTTGTCTGAACTGTTGCAGAGCAACTAGAGGCAATGGGGTGAGAAAGGAGTTTGACTTACTGATGCTAATTACACATCAGAATGAGAAAACAAAGAATTATCAAGACTAAAATGGAATGAAAATGGAGGATTTACATGATCCAGGGCATTTATTTTCATATTAGTCTCTATTATTGCCGTCATATTTCCTGGAGGAAAAGTGATTTCTGGTTTATTAGACATCACCAGGCCGGTGAGAGCTAGATCTAAACCAAATAACAGCTTATTATTAAGGTACTTTGGAGATGAGTTGTTTTCAAATGAAGAAATCCGGGTCAGTAGCAGTTGCTAAAAGTTAAATTTAAAAAGGCAAATTCATACACTGATATGTTTCTATCTACCTAGACATAAACCTTGGTGTGCGTCACATAAAGGGGCAGGATTATGTAAGATCAACGTTTTTGTGCTTTCCATTGTGTTATAAAGTTATTCTCTCATCAAAAACATACCTAGAGTGTTGCTTTGATTCTTTCATGCATGTTTTGATAAATCCCTTAATCTCCATGGCAATGAAGGCAGAGGATCTTTGTCCTCCTCCTTTGAGGACAAAGATCCTCCTCAGAAGTGGTTCTGAGCTTCTGCCTCACAGAGCAGCTCTTCCCTCTCTCAGCTCCTTCAGACTAGCCAGCAGCAATTGGCAAACAACCATTGGAACTGTTCATCAGCAAAGCTCATTACAGGAGCTACTTCTGAGTGCAACTCTGGTAAAAGCGTTACAGGGTTAATAGAGGAGCCATGTTGTGATGACTTCCTCAAGGCAGCGTTTCAGAAAGAGCAGGAGTTTCTTAAAGAGACGGATTCAATTTCAAGGCGTTAAATGACGAAGTCAAATTTCTTTTAAGTCATATTTAATGCATGCAACATTTTTATAAGAACTGAAGGTAACATTGTGACTTGATTGTGCTGCATTGCCTAAACCTGCTATAAAAGCAGGCATAGGCAATGCATGGATGGACTTTCTTTCTCCAATATCTTTTCATGTGTCGCCATGGTGACGCAGTTTTTTTTTTTTTTTTTATGTCTTCCAAGATGGCCAGTGGGTGCTTTCTTGTAATATCACTGCAAACGCCCTAAATCCCTTAAAACTACAGAACAGTGTGTGTGTGTGTTCAGTGTGCATTTGATGGCTTCACCATCCTTGAGTTGGAGCAAACTGAACGAAGTCTGGAAAATGTTGTGAATCTCAAAGTTGGGATCTCTCCCATGTGTCTCCTCAGACTAATGTTGTTCTCTCCTTCTCTCCTTCAGCACACTAAGCACTTCTGGCCAAGTCAACTCTGTCGACACATTCAGCTTGGAGATCGGCTTGCTGACGGCCACGGCTAGAACGCGTATTGCATTTCGAGTTTAGTTGCCCCTCCGAATTCTTCCATTTTTACGAACTTGTCTTTAAAATGTGATTAAAAATACAAATAGTTAAATGATTACTCTCAGCTGTCCCCTGTATCAGTGTAAACAAGAATGTTGGCATTTTCTTCCAGCTGAACATACAAACTTCAAAACATCAGTTCAGCAAAGATAATTAAAAGCATAACATCTGGTTTCAGAGAGTTAACTCCCCCTTCCCCTTTTTTTCCCCATGTTGCAGCAGCATTCCTGAGAGCAAAAGCTAATCTGTGCAACTGTCAGATGAAAACAGAGCCATGTGTATCTCCTGATCTGGCCTGCAGAGAGGAGCAGCCGAGCGCCGCTGTCCTGCATGCCACCGCCTCACTGCGTCAAGACGCCCCAAAATTACCGAGGGTCAACCCTTCAAAAACACATTTCAGATACAGCCGTCGCGGATTAAGGATTGTGTTGCTCTCATCGTGAAATTCTGCAGAGATAAAGAAGGATTACACTGGGGGGGAAAAATCAAGTCGCAGCCTAATGCGCGCTTTACCAACAGGAAGCTCCTGATTCTGCAGGTTTTCATTTTCACACTGGCCCTAAAGGTTGAGATGGAAACGCTCTGTCGAGTCGCTTCTGCATCTCTGTGCTTGCTGTTGAGTTTTTAAAGGGACAGTATGATGTCAAATTGACTTTTTAGCTTTATGTAATAATGTTATTACTTCATCAAAAACATACCTGGACTGTTGCTTTGATTCTTTCACGCATGTTTGAGAAATCCGTTAATCTCTCGTGGCAACCATTCAGCTGTGCAAAACACCCGGGTGGGCCTAGCTCCACCTCCCCCCATTCAGCTCCTTCAGACTAGCCAGCGGGAATTAGTAAACACTTGTTGAACACCGCGCATCTGCAAAGTCATTATAGAAGCTATTTCTCAGTGAAATGCTGGTAAAAACATTAAAGAGTAAATAGAGGAGCCATGTTGTGATGACTTCCTGAAGGCGGAGTTTCAGAAATAGCAGGAGCTTCTTAAAGAGACAGAGGCCCAATTTCAAGGCGTTAATTTCTAAGTCAAATTGCTTTTAGCATCTTTTAATAACTTAAGTTGTTAGCCCTGTCGCCGCAATAAATCACTTAATCACATGCTAAATTAAAATTAGCTCAATAATTTCCATTTGCATGATTTATCATTTTTCTCTTTTCTCTCTTTCTACCAAAAACTGGATGACTAAAGACTTCAGTCTGGTGTTTTGGTCTCAACTAGACCGTTTTTTCTGAATGATATTTTGCTTACAGAGACTTCATAGCTCTTTCTATTTGTTGTTTCTGTTGTTTTGTTTATTCATTTTTGGATGTTTAAAAGGCTTTCCAGTTCCAGCGTTAAATGTTCACTACAATTTAAAAATGGTCTCAAAACAACAATATTATCGTTTATTGCAAAAACCTCTGAGACAATTTATCATCCATCAAAATTTGCTATTGTGACAGGCTTAAGCGTAGTTACTTGATTGTACCATATATTGCCGTTATGTGCCTGGAAAATACACAAAACTGCTTCTTTAAAAAAAGATTTCATTCTTTTATATTTAGCAAAGCAAACCATGTCATCGCCTCAGACCGGCTCATTTAGCTCTCTGGCATTACACAACTGTAGATGTGAGCAGAGGTTACCGAGAAACGACTGTCACGATGCGCTCAGCATGCTGCATCAACCTCTCAGAGACGCCCAGGGTGTAGCATAAAACCAGCATGCACTGGATGTTTTCTGCTTCGTGTTGCAGCACGGCTCTGGACGTACCCGCGGCACAAACACGCATGGAACGTTTTCCTTCTGGTTACCTGAAGGCAGAGGCTGCTTCTCGCTGAAAACAACAGTGAGAGCAGCAGGATGTCACGTATCCAGTAAAAGGAAACCTGTAAAAGGTACAAAAGTACAAAAGTATTCAGGTTGATACAATCGTGAAAGAGGAAATCATGCTAATTGTAATCACATCTGTTCCATGCTGAGAAAAAAAAACAAACAAAACAAACTATGTTCTTTCTTAGCTCTTAGGGTTATTATTTTTAGGTATTGTTTCTTATTTAAAAAAAAAAAACAATGGTTGATCTTTTCCCTTATTTTTGTTTTTTTTTCCATCCATGAGATCCATTTACTTTATCTAACTGCAGCCTTGTCCCTGACTTTGTTCTGTTGCTTGGAGACAAAGTGAAATAATGTAGCTCTGTGCGAGCAAGACCCATCTACTTCAGGCTAAATATAGACGTAAAAACAACTAATTTAAAAGAAAAAGTTCCCACATATCTCTTTTACCATAAATTATCAAATTCTTGAGCATTTTCACCCCGTCACATCTACCTCCGATATTAGGAAGGCCATTTAAAGCACCTTGCACTCAAAAACATATTACATAAGCTCAAAGATTTGCATCCACGGTCGACGATGTGTAAGGAATGTCGTATGTAAAGATGGTTCCAGCTCCTGGAACAGGAACTGCTGGAATGTTGCATGGCTGCGCTCTGTTTGTCATCATATTTTCCAGGGAGATTTCTCTCTCGTGTATGACGAATGGCCGTGTGAACCTCACACTCCATTACAGATACTAGCCGGTGGAGTCTCTTTCTACAGCAGTCGCTTCAATGAAAACACAGCTGGTGGTGAAAAAACAAAGAGGACCCTCTTTCAGTTGTGCGGTTTTACACATCAGAACATTCGACTGGACTCTGAATCTGTTTACATCCGAGATAAATCAGCAAATTGTTGACTGCTGTAGGCTCTGAATGAAAAAAACAATGAAGCTGTAATGGATTACAGTCAGTGGTTTTGTTTAGTTTCTTCTCTGTGGCTGTCTGTCTTCCGGATCTGCTGTGGAGAAATCTTTGGAACGTTGCTTCATTGCTTACACAATCCACTTCCAGCCAAGACTCAGCTCTCACACAGGTGGGCTCATGTTTAAGTTTACAATGCTTTGGGATTGGTTCATGTTCTGCAAATCAGTCCCAAATTATTACCCCAACACACACACACACGCACACACACACACACACACGCACACACACCTCTTCTGAGCCTGTGGTTTATTTTAAGTAAATTATCGCTATCATTTTAGCATCAAAAAGGCCTTTAAGAGTATTTATCAACCAATGCCACGTTACGTCAGCACTTGGATTGTGTACTGTCACCTACACAATCCAAGAATACGTTATTCTAACTATTTAAACTCTTTACAGTTAGGCTAGTAAAATTATTTACAACCAGCAGCCAGTGCAGATCACCTATCTTCACCAGGCACAACTCCCACACGCAGGTTTGCAGAACCTGCAGATGTCCGAGGTTTTATTTGTATTTCAGTAAATAACCAGATATTTTTCCCATGTTATTAGTGAAACAATCTGCCACTGGAACGAGAACCTTTTCATCAAGATTAAGGAATTGTCAACTTAAAACAAGTTCCTACATTTTGCTACAAAAATAAATAAAGTCACTTGTAAGTTAGTTTTGTCTTATATCAGGTATAATAGAAACTAGACCAGAAACTTTCGTCCACTTTTCAGGAATTTGTCCCACTGTGGAAACAGCTTTATGATTCCAACCCAGGAACAAGTGCTTCAACAAGGACATTGCGGACATCTTTTTGTCTTTGTATTAAACATTATATCACGGTTGGTTTCTTACTAACCTTTCATTACCTCAACAAGGCAACATTTCTGAAAGGCAACGGAAATGTTGCCTTTCCCTGGAAATGCAAGTCTGCTCAGATGATTTAGGAAAATCAAATTTCCGCTGAGTGACTGAAAGTTAGAGATATTTTTGCGTCTATGTCCTCAGCTCTGGACTCCCGCCTCACTTCCTCTGTGGCATCCTCAGATAACTTCTCCTGGTGCTGGCCCCAAGTCATGTCTGCTGAGGAAAACAATATTTCTGTCCTGACTCACCACCGTGGGATGAGATAAAGCTCTCAGGCAATCATGAGTTAGTGTATCTAATTCTCCCGTCACATCTTCACATCTGGATTCGATGATGCTCTGCGATGCCGGTCACAAGACTCTATCATACACGTCCGCAGATGGCACCCAGACAGCTTTAGAACTTTGCTTGTTTCAAGCCTCCCGCCCCCCATTCAGTAGCTCCTCTGACTTTTACAGGCATTAGTTTACTTGATTAGATTTCTGGATTTATTTGAGTCATCTGAGCGTTCCAAGATGTACAACTAGTGAGAAATTACCATCGCTCTTCCTGGTACTTTGTCAGTGAAAGTCAGCTTGAATTGAGTTTTCCAGCTCAATGGGTGTATAGGTCGTGTGGATGAACGAAAAAAAAAAGACGTTTTGTACGAATTAGTTCCCGTCTCAGAGGAAGCGGCCTCTCTTCTGTGACACACAAATAAAGGTGTGTTCATTTGCACACAGTGGAGGCGCACAGGGATAGGGCACGACAAAAAAACACCTCCACAATAACGTGGAGGAAACACAATACCTCTCCTCACAAGCCTTTAATGCTCCTGGTTTTTGTCCTGGCTGATGGGAGGTTTTGCTTTTTCTGGGTTTTTGTGGTGCTGCGATGGGTGTTCGAGTTTCAGACCGGTCCTTTGGGACGCGATGGGAAAAAATGAAATATGGAATTTGAATTCTTCAAAATAAAAAGTTCATGATATCAGGATTTACTCATTAGCTCAGGCTCATTTTGTTATAATGTAGTTGCATAATCTGCATAATCTAATGTATTTTAAAGTGGCAGGGTTTACATGATGTATTATTCCACCATCATCATCATCATCATCATCATCAAATACAATTTTTCATGCATGTCTGAGAAATCCTTCGATCTCCTGTGGCAACCATTCAGCTGTGCAAAATAGCTGGGTGGGCTTAGCTGCACCTTCAAGGCGTAGCTCCTCCTCCAGCTTTGGAGCTTCCATCTCACAGAGCAGCCTTCACCCACAACTGTGTGTTAGGGTGACCTATGACCCCCCACAAGTGGTGGACAATGTCTCCCACCCCATGCATGAAGCTGTTGCTGAACTCCAGGATGCTGCATCCTCAGTGCACTAAGCAGCCTTATCAGATATCCTTCCTCCCAGCAGCTGTTACAGCAGTTGTCACGGCTCCCAACAAGCTCAATAAGTGTTTACATACAAGCTGGTATTTGCACTGTTCGATTTTTTTGTTTTGTTTTTGATTTGCAAGTTTTTTTTTCAAACTTTCAAATTTTCAACATTTGGAGCACAGAAATTCTCTTTTCCAGAAAATTTCAGCGATTAATCTCAAAATTCCTTAACCTAGTTTAGCTGAAACTGACTCCTTCTTTTATTTCTATACCTACAATACACCATGGTAATTTTCCACTCTCTTCCGGATGTACTCAAATTTCTGTGACATTCAGTCCAAGTACCTGCTTAGCTTTGTGTGTGTGTGGGTGTGTGTGTGTTTTTTTCTTTGCTGCCGTTTGAAAGGATTAAAGCAAAAACCTACCAAACAGGTTTCTGCCATTTCAATGTGCGAAACAGCCGACTGTTGGGGAAACAGGAGAAAAAGGGGAAACGGCAACGAGAAACTCGCTTTTCAGCTGGAGGACAAAACTACAATGATTTCTTCCAAACAAGAAGGTGTGTATTCAGGTGCACTCAGGAGGGAATAGCTCCTTATTTATTGAGCAGCACATACTGAGGGGTTTTAGCAGCAAAGCATGACAAAAAACAAGCCAATAAACAGGCAGTTCCACTAAATATTGCCTGTGCAGAATAATTTTGGTAATTTAAACAATAAGAGATGAAACCTGCCCATCTCTTTCAGCCCGCCGTTTGGTTAGCTAACCCTCCCATGATCAGACAGGTGCTGCTTCAGGTGAGTGCAGGTCCAAATTTTTCCAGCAGCCCTTAGACCTGGGTAACTTTCCGATGGTGAAACTACCTGGGATCACATCAAAAAAACTGGCTCATTTTCTCACACACACATATGCAAGCAAACACAAGCACAAAAATCACACACAAACAACACAACCTCCCCTCCCCCCCATCCCCATCCTTCCCTTAGGCCGCGCTGTGAAACAACAGGGGAATCCGGCGTAGCGACACCAACCTCCCCCTGGTACTTTTCCACTGATAACAAAGGCTGAGGAGCGTCATGTTGCAATACTTGTTCATGTTGACTTTGCTGGTTTATGACACACACATTCCATATAGGCAAGGTAGACAATAAAGGTTGCTCTAGTAGATCTGATTTGTTTTTTTACAGGGGCGGCGAGCTGGCTACTGATCAACACCTGGAGTTTTCCACTGTCCTATATCAAAGGCATCCATCTTCATTAACAGGCAGCAGATGCGCAGGGTTGTGGAAGGCTCCGGGAACGAAACGGAGCAACAGCAAGAATCCAATTTCAGTGATTAAAACCAGAAACATGTCGGAGACGAGCAGAGAGCGTTAACGGCGGGAGAAGTTCGACTAATTGTGTTTGCGGCTGCAGATTTTACAATGTTCAGGGGAGACTTTTATACCACTTAATGTACAGACAGCAAAAGGTCACATTTAACCACTTACAACTGAAGAAGTGGGTTTAGTTTTTTCCCCGTTTTGGTTTCAACAAAGCCCTCATTCATCCATTCATTTATTCTCCCTTAAGCACATTAAATAAGGTCTGACCGCAGGGACATGAGTCCCAGTCCTCAGAAGACCCCAAAGGAACAAAATGAACCCAATAATGGGATCTATATTTGGTCGGCACAAAACCGGCCTGTTGTTTTTGTTTGGACAAACTGTGCTGTGATGCATCCAAACGGACTATGAGGTTAATTTGTTGAAATTAATCTAATTAGTTGATTCAATAGTGGGGGAGTATGCAGCGGGTTTAATAGAGCGCCTATGAGAAGTGGTGGAATCAGAGATTCACATCGTGGATGCAACTGTGTAATGCTGTTGCTGCGATATGGAGCCAAAATTACCGAGGGTCTGTTTCAGGTGCCATGTTGAAGCTCTGAAGCAAAGAATAAAGGAGGTTCTGAAGATGAGACGAGATGAAACTAAAAAAGTGGGTGGAGAGTGTACTTTCTCCAAGTTACCGGTTGAATGCCGTTATAATTCGATACTAGTTTTTGGTTTATATCGTCCAGATTTTTGATATCAATATCAGATCGGGACAACCCTGTGTGCCTTTAAACTACCATCCTCCACTGCAAAGAGAGAAGCGCCGAGCCGAACGAGGCACCTGTTAATGTTAATTCAATATTTGGAGGAGTGGCCAACACAAACTGAACGACTTTGTTCACTTCCCCTGCTGCCATCGTTAAAACTACAATTCCGAAACGGCGCAGAGAATCGACGTCATCGTTCACAACTTCTACTTTTGTTCACTGATTTGTCTGGCTGAAATTCTACCAGAGGAATCCACTTCAATGGGAGAAATCCCACATGAAGCACTGAAGGGAGATGAGAATCAAGTGAAATTGTGCAGGAAGGAAACAGCCAGGCTCTGCTAAGGTTCACCGGCGAATGCTTTTGTTATTAGAAATGGAGACGTTTTGTTTCATCTGGTCAGTTTTTCTTAGTTTGTTGGTTTACTTTGTGGCTCACCCTGAAATATAAGCACAGGTCAAACAGATTAGTGAGGAGAAGAAGCAAAGTGATAGAGATAAGTCTGGTAGAGTTGTCACAGCTCTACAGAACTAGAGTTGACCCAAACCACCCTGTCCAGCACCATTACATACATTACCTACAAGGCAACACAACAGGATATAGATGTTCATTTATACTGTCGGCCTCCTTAATAATTTGGGATGGTAAGCCCTAACAGAGACTGTTGTGATTGTATTTTGTACATTACGGATATTCTGGATGTTACTGTTATTCTTTTAATGTGTTTTTGTGCTTCTACCCGCAATTGTGTTTAGGGACAATACAGCTTATCTTGTGTTAGGTTTTTTTTGAGGAACCTGTTTATTGACTTTTTGAATGCACATCGATGCATTGCTGTAGTTGCATCGATATCTTCAGAAAACTTCAGCTTTTCTAAAGTTGCATTAAACTCACAGATGAGTTGTGACATCACTCTCAGATCCGGCTTCTCACTTTTGAGACCAAGTGAGTGCGGCCTAAGTGTGTGTCATCGTGGGACTGGTTGTGTGTTCATGAAGAGGTGTTGTGTTTGCAGGTGTACAGCAGTGCTGAAAGATGATACAGTGGACCCCTGGTATTTCAGGAAGGGGGGCCTCAGGGACCACAGATGGCCTCTGAGTTGAAGAAATTTGTGAGACACACACTTATATCCAGAGCCACTCAATAAACTTAATCACTAAGTGAATGTTTGAAAGCATTTTAAGTGTGATGATTTTCCACTTACAAATAATGAAAATACAACATTTAAAATTAGAATTTTACACCAGAACATTAAAAAAACATGTAATTGTTTAACACAGAAATGTGGGCTTAATTAAAAAGTATGTTTAATACTTGCTTAAAGGTTGTTACTTGCAAAAAGGAGATAACAACCTTTCTGGTTGTTATTTTAGCTATTTTAATCTGAACTCATATATGAATTTATTAAAAATAAATGTATTAAAAATATATAGATAGACAGACAGACAGACAGACGGCAACTTCACATAGCTGCCATGTGAACAAATGCACCAAAAACAACAAATCAGAAACAGGAGGAGGGTCTTAGCGCTGTCAATCATCCTCATTTACTAGTAGCTAAATATGCTAATGTCACAGAAACAACTCATCATTACAGGAAAACCATTTATCCATTGTCATTGGTGGCCATGGACAATGGATAAATGTCCATGGCCATTTATCCATGGACATTTATCCATGTCTATTTATCTCTTGTGAATGCTAAAGCTAACTAGCTTTAGCTAAAGCTAATTAGCTTTAGCATTCACAACAGGCTGTGCTAACTGTATCATAGCAAATATTAAGGAGATTGATTGACAGCAGTAAGACCCTCCTCCTGGCTGTGATTGGTTGTTTTTAGTTAGCACTGGAATAAGGCAGAGGGGCTAATTTTTTTCACAGATTATCTGTCTCATACTAAGCTGTCATGACATAGTGACAGCTTCAACAAATATATAAAAAAATATATATTTTTGAAAAAAGTTACGTACTGCAGCTTTAAGATAAGATCTGTGGAAAAACCTACTAATAGGTGGATTTTGTGAATAATTCAGAGCTGCGTTCTGCAGGAAAATCTGTGAATACTGAACTGCGAACAGGCAGGGGGCCCACTGTATATAAAGATCCACAGAGTAGATGGGGAAAACAGCAGGGTATGGAAAATTTATGTCTTCCATCCGTCTTTGAGCCTCTAGCCGAAGTCAGATCTGGATAACCTAACACCGACTGAAAGCTTTATCAAAAAGGAAAGAATGTGTAAAAGTCTCAGCATTTGAAACGTCCCCAGATGTCTTGTGGGGTTTCGTCAGCTGATTTCTCTTTGTCCTTTGGGTAAATTACCCAGTAATAAGTTAGCAAGTGAGCTACACTCGAAGAGACAAATAGGAATGGAAGGAAGTTTGTTTTTTTCCACACATTTGTGGAAATCCTTGTTTAAACGTTGTCAGGGAATTCATAGAAAGAAATGTGGCCCAGATGTTAGAAAGACACTGCTGTTGTTCAACTGTTTTTGTCTGTGTACGTGTGTGTGTGTGTGTGTGTGTGTGTGTGTGTGTGTGTGTGTGTGTGTGTGTGTGTGTGTGTGTGTGTGTGTGTGTGTGTGTGTGTGTGTGTGTGTGTGTGTGTGTGTGTGTGTGCAACGCATTCTCCGAGTGGGACTTTGAGCTGAGTGCAGAGTACAACAGAGACCTCCCTTTGTACGGCTGTAATATTTAGTCTCAGTTCAATAACCTCACCCCAGCTAGTATGTACAAAAACAAGTGTACTCGAGGCACGTTTAGGCATGTTCTTCACGTTTCTTAGGCTTTTGTTGAGCCAGAACCAAGTTTCATCTTGTCACAATTAAAAGAGTGGAATTGTACAAAACGCTAGAATGTGGCGTTCTAATATCCCACATCATTACATGACTGTTGCACTGTTTTATTAGGCCTGGCAACAAAGTGTGGGGTAATGGTACATGGCATGACTTTGGTTGTTTATTTAATATGTTACTTTATGAGAGCAGGTTGTTCTGGCCTGGCTAGAAGCATGTTCTCCGCTCCGGCTTGCCTGGTGCTGAGCCAGCGGCCTGCAATACGTGAGTAACAAAGGCAGGGTTAATGTTTGATGCTGAAAGGAGCAAACTCTGCTTCTATTTATTTTAATATGAAACTTTAATTGCGGCGGACCACAACGAAGGCAATACAGCTAGTAGTTCATATTTTATAGCTTTGTAAATGTTTCAGTACCAATAAGTCTGCTTAGTATCCAGTTCTGGCTGGTATAAACAACTGAGGGCGGAAAAATATCTGTCAGCACACACATATTGGATCGAATATGTATGACAGCATGTCAGCGCCATTATACATAGAAGAAAATGACAGGAAAAAATACAAAAAACTGAAATTTTGTCTCAGTCTTTAGGCTTAATCTCAGAAAATGTCCAGAAAAAAACCCAAGAACATTTATGAGTTTGAAAAGTAAAAAAAAATGTGCTAGAAAAAAAATCTTAAAATCTTAGATTAATTTCAGATATTTCGGAGAAAAAAAACATGGAAAATTCTGAGCTTCAAAAGTTGAAGTTTTTATCTAGACAGCATATTAGGCCCATTGTAGGCAGAAAAACGTGAAGAGTAAACTTCCACCAAAGACACTGAAATTTCTGAGAAAAAAACAGAAATTTCTGAGTTCATAAAGTGAAAATTTGCTGCTAAAAAAAAAAAATTGTAATTAATATCAGAATTTTTCTAGAAAAATGTTGAGATTTCCGAGTTTGAAAAGTCAAAACTTTTGCTACAAACAACAGACTTTTAAAACTCAGAAATTTTCAAGGTTTTTATTTTTTTCTCAAAAATTTCTGAGATCAATCTAAAACTTTTGGATATTTTCTAGCAAATTTTTGACTTTTCATACTCAGAAACTTCCTTATTTTTTCTTGAAAATTTCTTAAATTTTTTTGGAAGTGATTTACTCCTCCATTTTTTTTTATATAAACAATGACCTGATACGCCGTCGTAAATATGTCATGAATTGAGTATATTGCCCTTATCAGAGCAAGCCGACATGTTCTTTTATGGGATTCTTGGGAGTCTGACATGGTGTTGTGTTAAAGTAGCCTCAAGTTCAGTAGTTATCAGACGTAACGCCTGCGGGTTAAATATATACCTGTGAGTGAGTCGCAGAGAGACTCGAAGTTCACTGTAAATGTCACATGGATCATGTAAAGAACTTTTTATTGGCTCTCTGCAGAGCACACATTGACCAAAGCTAAAAACAACACAAACATCGTTGAACTTTGGGTCATTCATGAATAATCGGCATTGATTCTTTTCCATTTTCGCATGCTACCAAATCGGTTTGGTTTGCAAAACAACTAGTGAGCATCTGCTTCAAACGCAGATGACTGGATGACTTTTTCAGGAATGTGCCAATACAAAAATTTGGGATGATTATCTGACATTGATTCTATGGCCAATTATATCTGTATATTACAGATATAATATACACACATACATTCCCTAGACTTTTGACGCTTTGTAACGGTGATTCTACATTGCTTCTCTACCAACAAAATTATAGTTGTTTTTTTTATTAAACTATAATAAAAAAGCCCCAAAATTGTTATAACCCTGGATCAAACAAATCCCACCTGATCAACATCCCCCTTCTGAAACATAAATGGCAACAAGATAGACATAAATGTTATGTTATGTCCATCTTACATTTAGACTATAGCTAGCAGCAATTAGCAAACATCTGGTGGAACTGCTTAACTGCAGAGCTCTTTATACGAGCCACTTCCCTGAAACAATGTTAAAGGATTAATAGGAAAGGAACGATGTGATGACTTCCTGAAGGCAGAGTTTCAGAAACGGCAAGAATTTTTAAAGTTACAGAGGCCCAATTTTAAGGTGTTAAATTAGAAAGTCACATTTATTTCAAGTAATATTTGATATATATAAAATTTTTATAACAATTTGAGGAAACATAGTTAGTTGATTGTGCTGTAAAATGCACCAAAACACATAATAATGTCCCTTTAACATAGGCAATCACACCTGGAAGCAGCTAGGGTGTACTTTTTGTTCCACACAAAACTTTTCCATACTCACCAATAATTCCAGTTGTGTGTTTCTGTTCACTTGAGGTTAAATTTAACCAGAACAGATTGCTGTATGTTCCCCTGACATGTTTAACAACGGAAATTAAAACAAGAGAGCACTTTCCTTTTTTTTTCACCATGAATGTAAATCATGCATACTGTTCCCCAAATTCAAGCGCACGCTGTCACTTCAGCCGACATGAACACACACACACACACGCACACACACAAACACACGCACCCCCCCCCCCCACACACACACACACACACAGGCACACGCACACACACACACACACACACACACTACTCCTGTTCCTCCTCTGACAACCTCTTTCCTCCTCAAAAGGGGGAAGAAGGCAAAGAGTTGTATTTTACTGACATGACCTTTGGTCCTTGTCAGGCAACCATGTGCCTGGATCATGTTTTGGGAGAGGCGTGTTGCTATCCGTCTGCATCTAGGCCCCCAGGTCAGCAGAGTTCATCAGAGGGTATGTGGGGGGTGGAGGGAGACACTTGTTAACACATAGGACAGACTTATTTAACCGGCTGAGCAGGAGAGAGAAAACCGCTGCTGATTTGTTCCAGGGTCGGCTGGAAAAAAAACGAGGGCTGTTTGTTTGTGAAACCAGCAGCATTGTTTTAACGAGCCCTGCGGACAGACGATGTCTGTCTGATGAAAGGGAAACGCATCACATGATCTGGTCAAGGCTTAGTTCATTTCATATTGTTAAGGACAACTTCACTGAAGCCTTCGCTGCTGTGAACTACGCTTTGTCTGCCTCTTCAGAATAAACGTGCTGCAACCATTTCATGGCGCAGACTTCAAGACCGACTCACAGTTCATGTATGTGGAACGGAGAGCTTCTGATGAAAACTGAAGCCCAAACAGTGAGAGATCCGGTCAGCAGTCGTGTTAAACTTCATAATTTCGCATTATGGGTTCTTCTTCTGTTTTTTGGGGCGGGGTGTTGGCCCACACAGCATAAAACACAGTTGTTAAATAAGGACTTTATAATTAAGGGGTAAAAGTTCTCCAAGCACACCTGACCCAATATCTGGTTGTGTCACGATTAGCATCAAAAAACTAGCATAAGTTTATGGCTTAGCATAAGGCTATGGCGTACTCTTCTTTGTAGAACTATGTTAATTCAGTCACATTGAAAGGTTGTTTTTTAACATAGACCTGTTTGAAGTCGTATTAAAGCATCCCAGACTTTGAATAGGTTCCTTTAAAATCCTCACTTTATCTTTTGAGGCATTCAGAGGTGAACTTGCTGGTGTGGTCTCGGATCATTGTCCTGCTGCTTAATGAAAGTGTGATTGAGAATAAACTCAACAACTGTCATCCAGACATTGTCCTTCCAGATTTTCTAATCGAGAGCAGAACTCGCGATTCTATCAAAAACAGCTCAAAAACAGCAAGTCGTTCAGGTTCTAAAGCTGCCCAGGCCTTCCAGACTATCAAAATACCACCATCATGTTTGACAGTCTTATGTTAGTTTCATACCAAAGATAACAAGACAACTTTTAACTTGTTCTATGCTTAATTTTTACAGAGTGTCTGGCCATTGAGAAATGGTTGGAAGTTTACCAAAAATTGTGAGTGCTGTAAAAAAAAAAAAAAAAAACATGGGGAAGAGGCCTACAACATTTTTGCTAGCAATAAAGCATCTTAAACATTTCTGTTGCTCCGACTTTAATTGCTCAGTATTTGGAGGCATAATAATGGCTTTGTTACCTTCCTCCTTGTGAAAACATTGTGAAAACTATCAACATAAGCAGACTACAATTTTAACACATCACAGAAAATGTATGTCAACATTCACAACTTCTCTTTCTGTTCTGGTTGAAATTCAACTGGAGAAATCGAGCTCAATAGAAGAAATCTCAGATGGAGCACTGAAGGAAGATGAGAATCAAGTGATTAAGAAGATAGTGGCCAGTCTGTCAAATTGTCAAATGTGTGAATTTTGTTTAGATTTTTTTTATATAGTCAGCAGTGGCTTTTGCCTTGGTGCTCCACAATGGGGGCCATTTTTGTCTCTTACTGTTGAATTATGCACTCTGACCTTAGCTAAGTCAAGAGAGGCTGGCATTGCTTTACTCTACATGTTGTTCTTAGTTCTTTTGTGAATTCTCAGATGAGTTTGTCCTGCGTACCTGAAGCAATCTCAGTAAAGTGGGAAGGTTCCCTGCTGTGGGTCACTGGAGTCCTAAAGCCTTAAAAATTCCTTCGTCACCCTTTTCAAACTCATCTCAATTACTTTATTCCATTCATTCTCTTGAAAATCGTATAATTTGAGGGATCTTTTAGCCTACTTCATGTAGTCAGACAGGTTCTGTTTAAGCCGATAGCAGTCAGATCTTGGCCTGAGTACAGAAACATATCAAAAAGTTCGGCTAATCACAGTTAAATCATGACTTATAGGGCAGTGATTAAGATTTTTACACAGATTTCTGCTAATTGGGATAGTTTGTTTCCCTTGGTAAACGAATTTCACTTCAAAATAACTTTCTGTGTTTACCAAAACTTTAATTTGCAAATTAAAAATTTGCTCTGAAGCAGTCTGAAGCACTTAAGTGTGACAACAAACAAGAAATCTGAAAGGCAGAAAATACTTTTTTTTATCTTACCCAAAACTGCAAAACACAGTTTGTTCCATTATATGTACTTTTATATGTTTTTATATGTACTTTTTCTTTTTTTTTGGGGGGGGGGAGCATTTTTGTGCGTTTACAAAAGGCAGAGACATTACTTTGCTAAATAATCAAAAAGTGGCATGTTTTTGAGATCCAGCCGATACCTTCTTGAGGAGATTATCTACCGCATGCAGAATTCTGTCTCTCATTTGCTATCTGCAGCGAAGCCCTCGTGAGAAGCCGAAGATGTTGCACTGAGGCACGCGAGCAAAAGGCTGGCTAATCTGACACCCATGCATCCTCTCGCCTGCGAACAAAACACCAAGAACCGGACCGAGCTCTGTGCTGCACCTGACTGAGCAACTTTTTTGTCTCCTGTCATTCACTGCAGAAAAGGATGTGGAGACGTTGCACCCGCAGAAACGTGGGCCACCAAAGATAACCACAAGGGGAAAAACATCAGCGATGCAAAACAATTCTCTGCACTGCTTTGTTGCCATAGCCACCTGAACTGCTGCAATTTAGATCTGTGGAGCTCCACTGCACGCTAACTTCTCTGCAGGTTGAAATTTATGATGACTGCGAAACCTTAATGTTTTTGCTGCTCGTTGTTTTATTTAATTTTTGCTTATTTGTGAAGGAAAAAATAATAATCTGCCGTTGCTCCACGTATTCAGTGACTTGTGTGCAGCTGCAGGATGGATGTTTATGACTGTCTTTGTTGCAAGATCTCAAGTGCCAGGGAGATTTATTAGAAGCCCATTTATAATAATGATAATAATAAAAAACTAGAAAATTCCTGCAGAAATTTTAAAGGGGCATGCCAAAGTGTGCCCGTCGGCTTTGACGCAGCGCTATGATGTTAAAAATTAGCATTAATGCTAAAGAAAGCTGCAACGTAGTCAATAACCTTTGGAGAGGCAGAAGCATGTTTAATAAACTGTAGTTGTACCATTCATTATGTTAGAATTGATGCATAAGCTAAAATTAGCCAATATGCTAATGTTAGCTTAAATGCTGGCAGTAGCATGTGGAGCAACACGACCATGTTGTTTTAATTTTACTACTCTATTCAGTATACTAAACATGTGTAATTAATGAGAAAATTAGGTAAAAGCTAACTTTAGGTAAAAGTGCTAGTGCACTAGTCATAGACAGTGAAATGCTAACTTTTGTACAAATGCTAATGAACTGCCTTGCTGAGCATCACCGCTCTTTTCCTACAAATCCTCTTCTGCTCTCTCTGTCAGGTTTGTGATCTGTAGCATCACCCAGGCGCTGCGTCTGTGCCGCTGGTTCCTTAAAGGAGCAGCGACGTTATTTTCTGTCCATAGACTTTTAATCAACTATTTATTCTTATTTATTTCAGATTTTAACATGGGGGACATATGTGTAATGGTTATAGTCTTGAATCAGTAGTATAATGCTGAAAACACAAGCAGTTGTAAATACCAGTAAACCCTACAGTGCAGTCCTGGGGAGCTGCAGTTCCAGACACTGTGTTCTTCTGTTGCTATGGTAATTAATCCCCTGCAGCTGTGAGAGCCAAAGAGCGGGAAAATCCTCTTCAGACAGTTTGTATACTTGGGAGACACCAGGCGTCAGTCTGAAGGACCCTGACAAAAAGCATAAGCCCTAGCAAATTTTTGTAAACATTGTACATGAGCTACATGTGTATCTCTGTTATGACCAACTTTCAGACCAATAGGGCGATATTTATGCCTGTGAGGGGGAGTTAAAAAGGGTTTTTGAGTCAGCCATAAACAGTCCTGTGTGTGTGTTTCATAGAGAAAGATTACTGATTCTGTGAGACACAAAATCTCAAATTTTTTCGTTTTTATTAATTTATGTAATCATTTTAACTCCGATCCCCAATAAAAATAATAGCTCCCTTCTCGGCATCGAGCCGCACGATTTGATACCACTTTTGTGGGTGGGCACGCAGCGGTACGAGCCGCATTAACGGTAATGGAAGAAAAATAAAGAAATAAAGAGACATTCTATTAGGTGTAGAACAATAGGTGCCTGCCATGCAATGCATGGAGGCAGTACTGACTTGCTTCGCAAGTCAGTACTGCTCTCCTTATGCATTGCTATGGCATGCCCCTAATAAAGGTCTTTACACTGTAGATATGAACAGTTGGACATGTTTATGATGATGCGATGAACGTGATTGATATCATTATCAAAGTAAATGTTTCTGGTGAATGAGGTTCCAAAAAATGCTGGAGGCAATAAAACATTTCAAAATATTCCTGAACTTTTTTACATTTAGCATTTTTACAAAACAGCTGTCCCAAGAACACCTACATGTAACTGACTATTTTAATGGCTCAAACACCAAATATGCCTTAATATGTATTTATATGCTCAGTGGAAACTGGCTTAGCATATATTTAGTACAGACAGTCAGTGTCGAGGGGAAGAAATTGTGCTCCATGATTGGCTGCTTCACAAACGTCAGCCAATGGCATGACAAGTTGCATCCAGAGATGCATTTTCTTTTAAATATTTCAAAAGAAACCTGTGAGTAAACCTGACTTCTATAAGCACCTAGTCATACTAGATTTCATTTAGGGCTATCAAAGTACATTTGAATCTGTACATATGCATGCCACACTTTTCAGAATTGTTTTTGTAAAAACAAAAAAAGGTAACACTTTATTTGACGGGGTGAATAAGACTGTCATGACACTGTCATAAACATGACATAACACCTGGCATGAACATAAAGACGTCTTTATGAATGTTTATGACTGTTGTCATAAAGCGTCATTCAGTAAATTATGACACTTTTAATACAAAGTTGACATTATTCAAAATGTCTTTGTTATGACAATTTGACATTAACCAATAAATCATTACTGTTTGAACTTTACCTTTATTAACATAAAGTTTTCTCATTTTTAAAGTGCAATAAGTAATACTTTTATAACAAATTTATATCAGTGTCATAATTTACCGAATGACGCTTTATGACAACAGTCATAAATATTCATGAAGGCTTATTCATGTTCATGACAGGTGTTATGTCATGTTTATTACAGTGTCATGACAGTCTTATTCACCCCCCCTTCAAATAAAGTGTTACCCAAAAAAATGTAAAACTATTAATCATTTTCGCTTTTACACTCACTTATGCACTACTTTGTGTCAAGCAATCGCTGAATATTCTAATAAAACACATAAAAGCTTGTTGTTGTAAGAAGGCAAAAAATGAATGAATTGCCTTCTGGCAAAATGTAGCTAGTCTTCATATTTATGCTAGAAAAACACACTGGACACCTTTAAGAAAAACAGGAAAATACACGATGTCGCTTACACACAAAGAAAAATTCATTGCCAATTTAAAGAGCAACAGCATTGGCTTTATAATAAGAGTCAGGCGCTATGAGCCCACAGCTACTGAAAGCTTCTCTGTATCACATTCTCTGTGTTTAGCATTTCGATGGCCCACTTGTTTATTTGTACACAAGTCAGAAAACAATTTATGTAACAGATTCAAATTCACTGTAAATCCAATAAGCGATCTGCTTCATTCAAAGGGAGATGGCGAAAACAGAACAGGATATGGCGTAAGGAGGAGATGAATCACTTGTTGTGGATTTAGGAAAGTCCAGCTAATAAGGAACCGGCCCAGACATCTAGCAATATTTCAGATCTCATCTCCTTATCTATGAAGCAGCCTGTTCCCAATGACTATTGCATCATATTTATATCTGCCAAAAACAAACATCATGAAACTCATCAAGGACTTAGTTACGAATATCCGGTTCCTTATAGATTATTATTATTATTATTATTATTATTATTATTATTATACACTACATTTCATGATTTGGGTGAATGGTTATTTTTTTCTGGGTGTCTTTGTGTTGTGGAAGGAAACTAGAAGATATATAGAGCATTTAGTTTCCCGGCATGCTTTATGATGTAACTCATATTTTCAGTTATGTTAGGGCGTGTTAGGTCAATAAGAAATTACACACAAGTAATAGATCATTTTCCAGAACATGTCTGATGACACTCAATGTGCATAAACATATGTGAGACGTGAAATACGTTTTGAGACATAAACATGGTTGTTCTGAAGTGTAGAGTTTCTTTGCTCCGGCGGAGACATTAGTCCGTTTTACACGTGTGAAGTTGTGACAGATGAAGCTGTCGTGTCCCCCTTTGGAGAATCAAGGAAATTATTTTTTCAGCTTGAATTAGCAGCGTGTGGCTGGGAAAAAGTGAAAAACAAACCAACAAATAAACACGCCGACATCACATTACTCATTTTGGGAACATGAGCGGCTGACTTTCCAACAATTTTCATAGGACCCTGGGCGAGTTTTGATAGACAACGCACAGTCCTGTTCCCCACAGTATTTATAACTTGGTCAGCTGACCTTGCACTTGGACGCGACCACTTCGCCGGGAGAGTTGGAAATATTAAAAACCTACTCATTGCAGTTTTTAGAGTTGACATATCTCACAGTAAACACTATGAAACACCTAAAAGAAAGCGTGTCTGTGACATGCACATGTAGTGTTTGTATAAAGTGCTTTTAATGCAGTTTTAGGCGATGTACAGCGAAGAGAGCCTCCCCCGCCCCGCAAATAATGGTACAGCCTTCTGTTGAAATTCCGAGAATTGAGCCGCTGTGTTTCTTAGAACTGGATTCTCAGAACTGGTGATGCTCAGAGTTTCGAGGAAACTTTTATAAGGTGACTTTTTTTCTCTCTCTCTTCCTATTTTCTCAGAAGTGTAGGGAAGTTGCACCGGCTTGTGCAGCCTCTCCAGCTGCTATCAAGCTGGAGATTTTTATTTATTTAGTGTATTTTGTGAACATTTAAGCTGAGAGTGAACTGATATATGTGAACTGTGGTAGTTGTTTTTGACAGCCGAAGTCATGTTGCGCTGTTTTAAACGGAAGCACGGTGTTGGGACGGTGTTTTTGTTCATTAGACGGACTTATTCTGCTTCCGCTCAGTGTTTAGTAACTGCTGTGTTTAGTAAACCTGTAGCGCTGGATAATTTTCTAACTTGTAGCTTAATGTTCGCAAATATTATTTAACTTTTTTCAGTTTGTTATTTCGCAAGTTTAATGTCATGTTGTGTTTAGTTGTGGCGCAACAGTATCGGTCTGTCTGGTTCAGTCACTTCTAATTTCCTCTGCGCAGTTTCTTTTTTCGACGGCGAAAGTATTTTTTTATTCAACCCATATTTGCTAAAGCATTATTTTCGCCGTTTGTTTTGATAGTAGAACCAGCTGTAAAACACTTAACAGAACCCTGGATAGATTCCAGGACGGTGCCAGGACAGCCCTAAACACTTCTATTTGCAAACTTGGCAGGACTTGTGCTGGCCTGCTCTCAAGCAGCCCGAAGTTACGCTGTAACAACTAAACCACTCCTTGAAATCGACTATCTTTTTCACATCGTGACGTATGAGATTTAGTGTAGCAATTTCAAGGAGTTTAGAAACACGGTGGGTGATTGGTTAGCCGGGGGGCGTGTGAGTGAATGTAAACTGGTTAAATTAGACGAGTTCCCCTGATGTGGGGGAACAGAAAACCTCTCCGTCCGCGCGCTGGCAGCTCCAATCTGAGCAGGAAGGACGGAATGTGCTCACACACACTACAGGCTGCCAGCGCGCGCTCTGCGCCAGTTTGTCTGCGCACATTAGAGAAACATGAGAAAAGTGTCCCATAAATAGTCCGGGAACATTGTAACAAACTTATTTATTTTCTTTTTGGGGGGAAAATATAAAATGAATTAGAATAAATTTTTACCCATCATTGAAAACGAAAAATGTATTTAAAAACTATGTAGGGTGTGTAAATACAACCCTATTGATTAAGCCTGCAGGCGTTAAAAAAAAAGCACATTTATGCACTAGGCAGATATATTGTGTTTACTATCCTGTCGTTAAGACCCAGTTGATGGGAAGCAGAGTTTCACATAGTTTAGTAAACATGTTTTTTCCGTTTACAATGGCGCCATCTGGTGTTGAAATGCAAATAGAACACCTTCCAAGTTGCGTCTCATGTTGTGAATGGCGGATTGTCAGTGGGGATGTGAAGGGAGTGCCAGGGTTATGTATACATAATATGCATACATGTTATGTATGCATACAGAAAGCTTTGAGTTGCAATACTTAAATTGTTAAAATGTATCTTTTTTTAATGTTTTCCATTTTTGTCCTCGTTAGTGCCTTTTTTTTTATTATCTCAACCACTTACTAGCCCTGTCACACCCATACATTTCTTCTTTTTTTAATACTCATAAACTTTTATGCAATAATTTAGGAGTGAAAATGACTAGCTGTAATGAGTTGCAGCATTGTTTTTAGTTTTTCTTTTATGTCAATATATTTGTGTGCTTCGTAGTGCCTCTTTTAACTGACCCCACCCTCAAATATTAGAGCTCCACTGCATAAATAAACTAACAAGTCTTACTTAACATACTTTTATGTTGTCCAACATGACTAATAAACATTTATTTATCTCTAGATTTATATAATTATTTCCTGGTTTCTAGGACATTTTTATGTGTTGGATCTTGAGCTGAATTTATTTGCAAAAAAATACAAAGACCTTACATTCAGTATTCACCAACCTCGCTTTGAATTTTTGTTATTTTTGCGCCTCTGCGCAGATTGCGACAGCATGGCCACGACTGCAGATGGCTGCATTCAATTCACACGTCATGCAGGCGACGTCCTGCTCAACTTCAACCGCCTCCGCAGCAGGAACCTCCTGACCGATGTCACGGTGCAGGTGGACGGACAGATTTTTCATGCGCACAAGACCATCTTGGTAGCCTGCAGGTATGTGTTGGAGACGAAAGAGAGCACATAACACCTTGTTGCTGCTATTACCTGACAACTAATTATTTTCAACCCTACAGTGGCTTCTTCTATTCTGTGTTCATGAAACCCGAGAACGCGAGCCTTAATGCCATTAGCCTGGACCCCAAAGTGGACCCCAAAGGTTTCTCCCTCCTGCTGGATTTCATGTACACTTCCTTTCTGAACCTGAATGACTCTGTGGCCTTGACCACCCTGAACACAGCCATCTACCTACAGATGGAGCACGTTGCTGACACCTGCCACAGGTTTATCAAGTCCAGGTAATTGCAGACTATCAAACTCAAAATGCCATCCTGTTGTTTCTGTGAAAGCTGCAGGGATCGTATTTTAATTTCAATTTGTTTCTGCAGACATCAGGCTCTGAATATGCAAATGGAAGAGGTACAGAACAACTCCTCAAATCTGGCAGAGGAAATCTCTGTTAAAACGCTCGCTGAGGAAAAGGATCCAGACTTTAGAAATAACCTCTTACTGAGGTTGTCCCCTCAGGAGTGTGGGGGGTACGTCCCCAATGTTTTCAGGGGGATCAACACCACTGGTTCCTACCACGTGTACGGCGATTTGCACATACCCGCTACGGTACTAGAAGGTTCTAATAAGATTGTCAACACGAGCATGGTCCAACCCTCCATTATCCGACCAGCAGCAGCTCACCATAACCTCCAGTGTCCCGCCTCTCCTGTGGAGGGCCACAACACCCAACACCCACAAACCGGCTGTATGAGACCTACCCTGAGCTACGGCAAGGGGGTCATATGCAGCCCGCAGAGCCCCCACAGATCCGACTGCCAGCCGAACTCGCCCACCGAGTCCAACAGCAGTATTAACGCCAGAATGAGCCTGAAGCAGGCCTGCGATTTCCCCAGAGATGTCAAGGCTCGCAACTGGAAGAAATACAAGTTCATTGTCCTGAACCAAACCCCTGACGAGAGTGGGAAGGAGACCCAGAGCAACAGAGCTGAAGTGGAATCCGCGTCACACTCTCTGAGCCCCGCCAGGAGTGAAGCAGCTGGCGGACATGACGAAATCCAACCAGAAGAGGGAGCCAGCAATCACAGAGAGGAAATGAGTGAACTCAGCTGCAGCAGCAGGTACAACTGGCAGAACTCATGATGAATCAGCATTAATTGGGGATCTCTTAAGAATAACTAACTGAAACGTACTCTGTGGTTGCAGATTCTCCTCCTCTAGCTGCGATAGCCCTCAGCGCATGGAGTCCAGCCACCTCACTCCAGCCTCTTACAGCAGCGACGAGGCCACAAAAATGTGCTCAGATTATTCGCCCTCTAGCTGTGGTGAGTACCACACCACCAACCATCAGACTGTGATATTATTTTGCTTATTGAAAGTCATTAAATTTAAGCTGTTTTCTCTTTCTTTTTCTTTTAAATTGGCAGAAAATAACTTCTTCTGCAACGGGTGTGACTCCAAGTTTTCGGAGGAAGACTCGCTGAAAGATCACATGGGTCAGGTACACAGCGACAAGCCATACAAGTGCGACTGCTGCCAAGCCGCCTTCCGCTACAAAGGCAACCTGGCCAGCCATAAGACAGTTCACACCGGTGAGTACTTTTTACGGTCAGCTGTAGCTGTTTGATGCAGCCACGCTTGTTCCTCGCTCAACCTGTCAGCGTCTACTTCCAGGTGCAAAGCCATACCACTGCAACATCTGCGGGGCTCAGTTCAACCGTCCGGCCAACCTCAAGACTCACACACGGATTCACTCTGGAGAAAAGCCATACAAGTGCGAGACGTGCGGTTCTAGGTTTGTGCAGGTAAGAAGATCAAGAAGCGCCGACCTTTGAAATCATTTTAAGATGCCCACCTATGTTTCGGTCCAGTCACCATTTCTGTCTCTTGCCTAACCAGGTCGCCCACCTCCGCGCCCACGTGTTGATCCACACGGGAGAGAAACCGTACCCCTGTGAGATCTGCGGAACGCACTTCCGCCACCTTCAGACGCTCAAGAGCCACATGCGTATCCACACGGGAGAGAAGCCTTATCATGTAAGCTTCCTATCCCATTAGCCACCACTTGTTCTCAATAACAGGAGGACTATCAGTTCACCCTGTGTGATCCTTGAGTACTTCTAAAGACATAAAAGAAAAAATAAAAGCCCAACAGGAAGTCATAATTACAAGCGTTAACATTATAATTATGACAATAAAAGCAATAATTTTGAGAATAAAAGTCATAATTTTGAGAATCAGTCATAACTATGAGAAAGTCATAATTTTGACATTAAAAATCAATCTTAAGATCGAAAGTCAGTCTCACTTTTGATATACCGTATTTTCCGCACTATAAGGCACACCTAAAAACCTTTAATTTCCTCAAAAGCCGACAGTGCGCCTTATAATCCGGTGCGCCTTATATATCGACCAATATTGAGCCACAACAAGTCTAGCAACTACGGTGAGCAGCCGCCGACTTCATTTTCGCGAGTAGAAGAAGAAGCGAACGGTGCATGCTGGGAAAGTTGTCAGAACGCTGGTTTGTAATCTATTAATAGAGTTTGACTGACCTATCTACCTACCGACCGCCTAGAATCAGGTCGTCTGCATTTAGCACCACGTTCTCCACGAACATGCTGGGCGCGAACGGAGAAGGGTGACCATCCACGCCCCGGCCCAGTCGCGGAAGGCTCTCCTCACCGACCGGAGTCGGACTGTTTTGTTCACATTTCGTTTAGTGCAGCTCCATCTAGTGGATGTATAACATAATTCCAGCCTCTACTGTAGCGTCTATTCTATGCGCCTTATAATGCCTTATATATGAAAAAAGTTTTAAAATAGGCCATTCATTGAAGGTGCGCCTTATAATCCGGTGCGCCTTGTAGTGCGGAAAATACGGTAGTCATTACTTCAACTTTCAGGCAGTTATGAGATTCAAAATTATAGTTTTGACTTTCAAAGTCATGATTATGAGACATTGAATCTCATGGTTACGCCTTTGAAAGCCAAAATCTTGACTATCAATCTCATAATTATATCTTTATATCTCATAAGTATGACTTTAAAACTTAAAACTTTCTGTTGGACTTTTATTTTTTTTATTTTTCATGGTTAAAAGGTTCTTCCATAGTTTAATGCGCCATGTCTGACTGTGTATTTTTTTTATCGTTTTTTTTCTGCAGTGTGAAAAATGTGACCTCCACTTCAGACACAAGAGTCAGCTCAGGCTTCATCTCCGACAGAAACACGGCGCCGTCACAAACACCAAGGCTCAGTACCGCAGGTCTCCTGGTAACATGGTCGCCGGCCCAGTGAACTCCTCCTGAGTTAGCCGCCGGCCACCGCTTACGGACTGGGTTAAAAAAATACAGAGCGAATGCTCAAGTGTAATATTTGGCCTTTTTTTTTTTTCCGGCTTACACACGTTGCACGTGTACACATGTGAGAGACGCTAAATCAGCGCTTTTATTTTGAATGTCCCAACAACAGAATGTACGTCTTGAATGTGAATCTGAGTGGGTATTTCTCCGTTTTGCAAATACCTCGACAGAATGTCAGCCCTCTTTGTTGCTCGATTAGAGAATCACTGTTACACTTTGGTTTTAGATTAGGTATGGACCTGCCCAGTAATTGGTCTGATGCAGTCATGATGCCGATTTTAACTTTTCTTTCATAAAGCTCTTTGTGTAAATAAGATATCTATATATTATATATTTTCGGATAGCTACTATTTGCTGGCAGAGTGTGAATATATTAACATTTGGTACATTTTTTTCCTCATGGATTGGCTTGACTGTCAGTCATGCTGTGAGCTTTTTATTTTTGCTGTGTCATAGTTTGTGGTACATGCTGTAATATTTACAGACTGTCATCTGTTTTAAAATTCGCTACTTTTTGTACATATTGAATTTTTTTTCACAGATTTTTTTTTTTTGAGCTTGGTGTCTTGCACATGCCCATGATGTTGTAATATATCTGTGTTCATACATTAGCTTGAGTATTTCTACTTTAAATGTTCTCAACGGCTCCTTAAACCCCGTACCCGGCACTTTTATATTCTTGTTTATTTTTGTATATGTGATTCTTTCTTCTAATATTTGGTGCTGCAGCAATCCATTTCCCCCTAAGGGATGTTTTTTTCCCCTTACTTAACCATGCGCTTCGTAAAACACTCATATTTTACAGATTTTCTGTGCCTTACATTTACATTTTTCTGTCGGCTTTTTCCACAGACTGACAATTATTTAAATTTTAATTGTGACCATCTGAAAGCTCTGGTACTTAACTGCTTTTGTTTAATATGTTTGCCTTGGTACTCGAGCTAATTAATGCATATGCATGTTAAGGTACCGTTGGTTTGGTAGCACCTCACCTGAAGGGTGAAGCTCTTTAATGTGCAGACACCAGGCCTCAAGCTAAAACACTCAGGAATATCAGTACAATGTAAGAAAATGTGTTTCTAATGGCAATTGAATATACATATGAAATATATTTATAAATATATTTATATATATGACAATAAAATGTGTATTGTGGAGCATATGTGCGTCACTCCTTCATTTTTGGGTGTTAAATTACCATTATGAGACTTAGTGACATATTTATAATGCAGAAACCTGACTAGATTAGAATATGACTAAATGATGAAGTAAAGCTGAGTAGATTTGTAAAACAAACACCCTCACAACACATCTTCAGGGATGCAGACTGCTTCAAAACATGCGTTAAACAGGAGCCTGGACGGCCTACACAAAGCACTCAGCTTAACTCCATAGAAACTATGGTATTAGTTTAAAAAAAGAATATTTTAGTAATCAAGTACTCTATAGAATATTTTAACGATTATCCAAGGAATCAGATCTCTCTCTCTCTCTCTGACTTTCTGCGCCATTCCTACTGTTCGCTCCACAACCGTGACGACGCAATTCCGATGCCAGAAAAGTTGTCCAACCATCGCAACGCAAAGTTCAACAATCCTTATTTGTCCCCACAACCCTGAGAAAACGGCGCAAAATTTAACACCATGCTGCTAGCGCTTCACAGCAACTCATAGGCGGAAGTAAGAACGCTGCACTCCACAAATAATGATCCTGTTGGAACACGGTGCGCTACCTAATAAAACATAATTTAACAAAGCTTCGAGGCAGATACATTTTCCTTGAAGAATTTTAGTAATTGAGGTACTTGAATCATTCAAGGAATCGTTTCAGCCCTAAATTAGTTAAAAGTGAGATGGTGAGCCAACCGTTGTCGTCCAACATCAGTGTCTGACCTCACAAATGTGTTTCTGGGGGAAAGATCTCATATTCCCATTAAAAACACTCCTAACCATTGTGGGATAATAATTAACATGTCATTGCAAACATGAAGTATATGATCATTTCACATCAGGATGAATTCTGACTCCCACAGTCCAACAACATGACTGTCAGGTAAATTGGTCTCTAAATTCTCCCTAGGTGTGAGTGTGTGTGTGCATGGTTGTTTGTCCTGTCTGTCTCTGTGTTGCCCTGCAACAGACTGGAGACCTGCCCATGGTGACCCAGCTTCTCACCCGAAACGTTCACTGGAGATAGGCACCAGCACCCCTCCCGACCCCACTAGAGACAAGGGTGTACAAAAAATGGATGGATGGATGGATGGATGGATGGATGGATGGATGGATGGATGGATGGATGGATGGATGGATGGATGGATGGATGGATGGATGGATTCTCACAGAGCTGCTATTCTACACTAAGGACTAGTATTTATTGCACCTGTACAGTACATTTTCCATAATTTAAAATTATGTTTTTTTACATAATTGGAAGTTTGTAAGAACAAACTTCCAACAAGGATGTTTTGAGCCCTCAGCATGTGTAAAGTTGGCATCGTTTTCTGTGTGTTTCACCAAGGAAAATTTTATCACCCATTAAAATGGGTGATAAATTTTAATGGGCATTTGAAGTTTACTTTACTTTGAAGTTTACTTCAAATGCCTTGACATGGTCACCCAAGGTCACACAATTTAGTCAAGTTAATGTACATTCAAATAAAACTGTTGGTTTTCTACAAGGTAGGCCTCTGTCTTTGTACACGTGAGCACGTACAGATACAGATGAATGAAATGTAGAAAAACGTCCATACAGACCTGATGAATGCTTCATGGACTCTTCCCAGGTGGATTTCAGACCAGTCATCCTGACATAGCTTGCGTTAGCTCTGCCCACTGATAAGGTGATAAGGCCCACAGGTAAATTCAGGATTCGCTGCAGCGGGAGACCATGTCATTAAACAGTGAAATACATTTCAGCTTGCTGTAAATTGCTGTTTTACTAATACATATTATAACTATATGGTTAGTATTAAAATCATCAAATCATTGCTTAGTTCACTTTTTCATACGACAGCTTTAATTGACTATATAGTTAGGCCTATTGAGTGAATTTTTTAACCTAGTTATTTCAGTACGCCTTTGGCCCAAATGGCTTGTTGAATTTATTCCTCAGGGTCTGTATTAGATTGAGGTGTTTTTGTGTTAAATGTTTGTTTTCTGATCTATAAATGACTAAAAACAATGTTATACATATAAACAAAAACAATAAGATCTTAAATCCACATAAAAACAATCTTCAGAAATGGTAAAAGTATTTTCACAAAGCAACGTTTTTTTTTTTTTTTGTTCATGAACTACGAAGACATGCATTGAAATAAATATGGTATATTACGCCCCCTGCTGGTTGATGATGTGACGTTTGTAAAATATTAATTAAAACTTGAACATACTTTGGAAAAAGTATGTACCCATTCCAGGTTTCTTCAGTCTGTGCTTTATTTCCCTCTAATCTAAAGGTTTCAGGTCATTAAGCAAATTTTTGGATCAAACCAAATAACTTGAAAAAATACAAAAAACAAATGGAACCATAGTCAATTTAAAAATACTTTACTGATCCAAAAGGGAAATTAAATGCAACTCAAATCACTCAAGGCAGTTGTAGATGGCAATGGCTGTGGGCAGGTTGTAGCGATTCCACTTTTTTTTCTCATCAACCCACAGATCGTTTTTCAGGCAACAATAACATTGGCTATTATGACTATTTTTAGATCAGGATGTTAGAAAATTTTCAGCACACTTCATGGTTTTACACTATTTGAGCGATTTCTTGATTCTGAAAAATGAATGTTTATATTTTTTTGTTGGTTTTGTTTTTTTTGTAAACACATTTTCTACATAATCAAGTAAACATCTTCTGCTCCGCACGTTGAGCTGTTCTGTTTAAACCTCTGGATATAGAATGTGTTAAACTTCTTGGACGTCTGGAGTTCTAGAACTTTCCACACCAACATTGTACTGCATGATGTCCGTGCAGCAGGAAGTACATAAGGTGAAAATGCATTCGATAAAATGTGTGTAAATCTTTGTCAATATTACTTTGATGTAGAAAAAAACACAATTTTGTAATTGTGGTGCTTCCATTCAATTAGAAAAGTAATTAAAATCACACAGAATAAGTTTGCGATAGGTTATTTAAAAAATGCTCACGCTCACCCTCTAGCTACTTCCGTGATCTTTCTTCTTTATGGTTTGCACCAGTGGCTACATCCGGTTGTTGATCATGTGACTCGTGATGAGAATTTTTTTCCCCTGTCATTTTGGTAAAAAAAAATTATTTTTTTTCAAAATTTTCATGTTTTTATTGAGCCAATTAATTGTCAAAAAGCCAAATTGCACAAATATGCTCAATGGAAACACAGCTGTCTACACATTGTGTTGTGTACAGTATCATGGCCTGATGTGGCTAATGAAACGGGATTTCAGGTTTCAGTTGGCTATTCTCAATAAAAGAAATTAAATGAATTAGAAATTTTATTATAAACAGTAAACTATATGTGGGTAACATAATCAAAATTATACAAAAAAAACCTCAATGTTTTGTTTTCACTTTCCATCTTTATGAATCCTCCTCAAACACATCATACAAAAAAAATTTCATTTTCATCTACATATTTATTCCCATATGTTATTTCTTCAATGAAGTGCATCAAAATGTTCTGCTGATAAATTTATAAGCGTCTCGAGAGGAGAGGCGCTGAACGGGTCGATAGCGAGTAGCTGCTGGGCATATCCTCCCGTCCTGTGGCCCCCAGAACCCCGACCCCCCCCAACTCCATCACTTCTACCATCACGCGGCGTGTTCGCACGAACAGCGTCGTGTTTAGACATGGAAATCAAAAGGAAAACAAACATAAAAACTCATCTGGAAGGACATAGAAATGCATTAAAGTAGAACCGCAGTGGATAAAAAGAAACTTAAAAACATAAATGAATGTTGCTGACAGTTGGGAGAAAATCAAAGTTCTTTGATCAGGATGGCTTTCACATCAGCAAACACCTGGGGGGGACAGGAAACAGAAGGGCGGGGCTTAGTTTCACTGTGTGGTTAAAAAACCAAAAAAACAAACATCGTCTCCATTCACTCCAATTCAGCATTTCCACATTTTTGTCACATTAGAAGAGAAAACTTCAAGTTAAAGTGGAAAATTAATTATGTGTGATTTTCAAATTTGGTTTACTGTACATGTAAAAATCTGAAGAGTGTGACATACCTCCAAATTAGGGTTCCTCAAACTTTTCCAGGCTGAGGACCATTTAACACATTTAACAAACACTCACAGACCACCTAACTGGAAAATACCCCCACAATAACATCTTAATAAATACAACCTGAAATTACAATTTTAGTGTCAAGTCACTTATTGTCGTCTTTGTTAATCCTAATGAGAAAGTTAATGCTGTTTAGAAGATGGCCACGACAAACCATGAACAAGTCGACTCGAGGGGTTTTAAGTCATTTACAGACTTTCAAAGTGTGGATTCTAAACTTTCCAATGATAGCAAATCAAAGAAACGAAGTTATTCTTTACTATAGCTGCTGTGTGCATTAAGAACATTTAGGGTAATTATAATTTAGAAGCATAACAAGAAGAAAAATAAGACTTGAGTTGCACTGGCAGAAACAAAAATAACAACAGCTGTTGATGTGTGAGCAGAGCACTATCAACAAGCAAAGTTGTAAAAAAAAAAAACAACAGTTCTCATTAACCAAGTCTGGAGTCCAACAGTTCATGGCAAAAACTGTTCAAAAGAATTGAATCACTAGTGCAGTGTTTTTCAACCACTGTTCCGCGGCACACTAGTGTGCCGTGAGTGATAGTCAGGTGTGCCGTGGAAATTATTCAATTTAACCTACGGTGCCGTATTTTCCGGGCTATAAGCTGCTACTCTTTTCCTAAGCTTTGAACCATGCGGATTGTAGCCCGATGTGGCTTTGCTGTGTATTTTTCTTCAACCACCAGGGGCTCTCTAGCAGGAAGTGAATCATTAGAAGTCAAAGTTGTAAATCAAAAGAAGAAAGTGCTAATTTTCAACCACATGCTAGCAGCAGGCACGACAGAGAAATGTTTTCAAACTCATATCATGCAGCTTTTAAGTTGAGGGCTGTCGATGTGGCACTACAGGAGGGAAATAGAGCCGCTGCACTTAAGCTCGGTGTGAACGAAACCATGGTTCGGCTTTGGAGACGGAGTGCTGCGTCCAGCAGATTTATTAGGACGCCGCCTTCTGCTGGGACCTTATGGAAAACCGAGAGCAGCTTCCAGTTTTTTTTTTTTTTAAATTGAAGGTGCTAGTATGGTATGGTGTGCTCTATAGTCCAAAAAATACGGTAATTGATTTTAAAAGATTTTTTGAAAATGAATTATCTGCAAATAATGCCATCTTCGAGAGTCTGCTGTAGCAGCGACTAGCGCCGTAATCATGTAATATTCTTACCACTAGATGGCAGTAGGTACACAGCCTTTTACATTAAAACAAGAGAATTAGTGATGCGTGAATGTTACAGGTAGCGGTGAGAGCATCGTATCTAGCAAGACTGACGACAGTGAAGGAAAAGACAGAGAAGCTCAGCAGTAGTTGGAAAAAACATGGGTCCATTTCCCACAACATATCTGTGTGAAATGAGCTTCTGAAGCCTGGCTACTATAAAAATAAAAACCAGAGAGACTGAGAGCTGTGGAGGAAGAGCTTTGTCTTTCTTCAATTTCTGCCAGTAAATCAGCTGTTTTCATCCAAACATGCACAGGTTTCACACTAGGTGGGTAAAATATGAAGATATTGAAAAGTTGTACATGCAACTCTTCATATTTTAACAGTGAATATGAAGTGAAATGTTTCCCAAATATTATTGCTTCTTTCAGAATAAGAATTTTTTTCTGTATTCCAGCTATAAGAATGTTTGTGGATTAGTTTGTAAAACAGTTTGAAGTTTTCTACAACTTTTTTAAATTTAACACCACAGTGTTGTGGCACTGTTCATGTGTATTTTTGAAGTGGATATGTTAAGTGCAATTTGAAATAAAAAATGTAAAATGTGATAAAAATGCATTTTTGTGTTTGATTCCTATTCAAGACACTTTGATAAGAATGACTATATATGTAATATAGGCGGCTACAGAGTATCTTTGTTTACATTTTTGGTTGGTGGTGTGCCTCGGGATTTTTTTAATTAAAATAATGTACCTTGGCTCAAAAAAGGTTGAAAACACTGTACTAGTGAACACAACACATCAACACTGACAGCAGATATCACTTGACTTCTTCTGGTCATATAGCTAATTCTGGTATTGTTTTCTTTCCACTGGTATATTCAGTTTTTCTTTTTGAGTGATAGTTTTATCCATTGAGCTTTACCAAAGATTAAGCTCAATTCTTAATCTTGAGCTTACGATTTGAGCTCAAGTCATGGTAAATAAACTGTTGTTTACAGGCAGTACCTTGCGGGCCACTAGGGGGGACCTGCAGATTACAGTTAAGAGTTCTGAATATTCGAAACCCCAAAGGGCTTCAGAGGTCACCTAATTGAGATGATTGTTAAAGAACCAGAATGATGGAGGAAGCGGATAAGTCAGGCAGGAGTTCCTCTACCTGCTGTTCTTTTCACTACAAAACAAAACAAAATCATATCTAAAAATATCACAAGTTTGGATAGCATTAATCAGAGAAGCAGGAGAGAGGGATATGGTAACTGTAAAAGAGCTGTAGAGGAGTATTTGTTTATTTAAAGGATAACCGTCTGTGATCCGCAGCATCTCATTTTTGAGAGAAAACATTCAAGGTTTAATCAAGAACTCCACAAATCTGGCCTTTATGAAGGTACGGAAAGAAGAAACCCATAAAAAGTTTTGTTTGATGCTCACAATACAAAGGCTGAATACAAAGGCATGCCGCACTTTTCAGATTTTTATTTGTGGAAAATGTTGGAAAACTTGGAATCAGTTTCCTTAATGTTGTCTCCTTCCTTAAACAAAGTTCCAAGTCATTTTTTTGTCATAAGACAAAAATGCTTTTGTCAAAAAAAACGACTTGAGCCCATTATTTTAGGAAAGTGACGGTAGGTTTTATGGTTTGAATAGTCAAAAAAGACAACATGTGGAAATGTTTCAGCTGACTTTAAGGACGGCGAAAGAGAAAAGTGACGAGTCGTATTGAAGGGCGGTGTTTCCTCACCTCGTCCATGGAGCGGGAGGCGTCGATGGTGTGAACTTTGCCGTGTTTCTGGTATTGCTCGATGATTGGTCGCGTAGAGTTCAGGTAGGTTTGGATTCTGCGTAAGAAGAAGAAGAAGAAGAAGAAGAAAGGGTAGCTGGTAATTGGGGTCGGGCCGCACAAGGGACTCGAACGAGACGTAAATCAGGCCAGCGACATACGCAGGTATCCAGTCGGCCAGTTAAATAGGCCAGAGCAATCAGACACGCTGGATTTTAGTTGGACTTCTTCACACAGAAACCTATCAAACAAGCATGCACTCAGCAGACATGTCACCTTTTCTCCAGGCTCTCTCTGTTGTCATCTGTCCGTCCGCTGCTCTTCCCTCTTTCTAAACATCTGTCGATGCAAACCTGTGCGCATATCACATCTTCATATTTTATGTGTTGGACTAAAATAAACTGAATGGGGGTTCAGATGCCCAGTTCGGTGGCGTACCTCGTTGCTGCAGTCAAAGAAAAGCACAAACTTGACATCTGCTTTGCCCTCCATGACCCGATTCCAGCCCTGCAGGTTGTCCTCGTTACGAGGGAAGCCATCGATTAAGAAATAGTTCTTTGTCTGGTCTTTGGTCATCGTCTCTGCCATGGACTAAACGGGGGGATAAACCACAAAAATGGCAACAGCTGCACGTTACAAAACGTGCACAAAATTTTGTGAACATGTCCCTAATGTCGCAGAAACACAACTTTGCAATTGCGATGTTTCCATTAAATAAGAAACATGACTAAAATCCCAAGATAAGATTGTTCATGCAACAAGTTGTTAAAAAATACGCCACCATCCTCCAGCTACTTCCTGTCGTCTTCTTCATGGTTTGCGCCAGTGGTAACATTCAGTTGTTGATCATGCGAGTCGTGTGATACGAAAAAGGTGTTTCCGATGCAGATTTGTGAAATAAACCCATTTCAATATGGCCAATATCGGCGTGTTTTCATTGAGCAAATTTACTTTACAAATGTACTTTCATTGAGCAAATTTACAATGTTAAATTGTGCAATTATATGGTCAAAAGACACATAGTTGTAGACGCATAGACTTAATTTGTGTAAATATTAAAACATCTAGTAGGGCGTACAGTAATCAAATCAGGCCTGGGTTTGGCTAGTGACATGGAATTTTCTTTTAACATTATCACACAGGTTTGGGTTGGTTTGTGCAGCTTTTCTGAATGGAACAAATAAAATAATTTGAAAATTGTACTATACAGAGTAAAATGCATGTGGGTATCATAACCAAAATACGATGAATCAATTTATTTATTTTCGAAAGGTCAAATTTTGCCATTATACGGTGAATGGAAACACAGCAGGTTTGCATGACTGGGACAAACAAAGTTGGTGCGGCTCACAGAGCAGCTGTGAAAACCTTCTACAGAACAACAGATGTTCACGAAAAGAAGCAGAACAAACAACCTCTTGGCAACCTTGGAGCAGCTGCAGGAATGTTTATTATGACACACTGGTTTTCTTTCATTGCACTAATAAAAATAACATTTTGAAATTAACTCTGTTGAGTCATCTCCCCAACCTCCTTAAGGGCTTGAAATGCTTTGTGTTTTTTCCAGATTGAGCCCGTCCGACTCAAACTGAGTGGAGCTCTCTGTCTGGCAGGCCGGCTCTGATTCGCTGAGCCTTCCTTTGCTGTATTCACCTAAACCGCTGTCAGTTTTCCATCTTTCCAGTATGATGGTGGGTTAAAACCATGTGTGATGCAGGTCTGAGCATGACAGGATGAGGGGAAGTTTGGAAGAACATCAACTTCTGCCACGCTGTTGCAGTGTATGTCACTTTTAATACACCTCTGTGCTTGAACGGTGCGCGTATACTGGGATCAGTGGTGTGAGTTTCACTGTATTCTGCTGCGTCTCTCTAAGCATGAAATAATCATCTAGAATTTTGGAGGGGTTTTTTTCACTGATGACTGAAAGCCATACGTAGTTATCTAGCTTTTTTAATGTAATTTTGTTTAAATTTGCTTTGTGTTTTTCTATCATTTGAAGCACTTTGGGATTTTTATCTTGAAAGGTGCTACATCAATAAAGTTTTCCGTCAATAAACTTTTACTCCATTGACCAACTGGACACATTTGTGGTCTGATGTATATTTATTCATCAGAATAAATATACATTATTTATGTATAAAATAATAAAAAATTATTTTTTAAAAAAAAATAATTTTAAAAAAATGTGACTGAAAAAGAAAATGAATTTTCATTTGAAAACCACTGAAAGAAAGAAATGTGTCTCTGTGTCACAACAAATTTGTACCCCAGAGAAAAGGTTATGGATTACTAGTCCGAAGTTCTTAAGAATTCTAATCAGCTCAAAAAATTTTAAAATAAAATTTTAACTTTTGAAACTCAAGTTTATTGGTGGGAATGTACCTCTTTTGTTTTTCTATCTGCAATGGCCCTAATATTCTGTCATAGTTCTATCAGTCACAATAAAAAAAATTAAAAAAGAGTGTTGTTTCTGCATTAATAAAACTGATCGACTAAAGATAAGCCTGCCCTAACGAAGCGTTTATAACCAGCTAAGCTGAAGTTGAATGCAGAACCTGGACCTGATTCGTACCTGTCTGAGTAAGCTGATGGTGATCTCCACCGGGACGATTTTGCCTTCTTTGATATAGTTATCGATGAGCTGTCCAAACTCAGACCCTTCTCTACCTCGCTCTGCCCTCAGCAAATCTCCAGCTGACAAATGAGTGTAGTTGAAGGCCTAAAACACACACAGACACACACACACACACACATAGAGAAAACATTAGAATTTTCATATGATCAACTGATCTTCAGTGTTAAAACATGACGAATGCATCCATTTCTTGCTCTGTTTTTATCCAAACAAACAATGAGTGTTTTATCAGACTGTAAGCATGCAGCTTGGAAAAAGTTGGCTGTTTGTGCCCTGAATGAAAGGAGCTTCTGTCATTCAGGTCCGACTGCTGCTCTGGCAACGTGGCAGCCAACACCCAATCACGCTGGTTCAAAGTCTCCATCATAAACCCTCGCTACCAAACGTCTAGCATGTACGCCACTTGGGAATGCTTTTAGCAAGAAACCAGTTTTACAGTTAAACACAAACAGTCGGAGGACAGGAAGAAAGATGCTAAGTTAACAGATGGAAACTGGTTTTTCTTCAATAACCGGTCTGTAAACAAAGTCCTCTTGAAGGTGATGGGCTCGTGTTATTAAAAGTAGCTATGAGATATGATTCTATTGAATATCTGGCTGCTTTTTAATTCATTTTACATTCTATTTTGAGGTTATTTTGGAGAACAAAATTAGGATCTAATTAATTAGGATCTCATAAATCCCAGCAATACAATACCTGATTGGAGGACTGAACTGAATGATTGTAAAACAAGAGTGTGAAGGGGCTCGTGAGCAAAAGCCAACGAGGTGGATTAGCAGAGCTAGCCAAAAAGTGAAGGTGCTGTCCAGGAGACACTGCTATGGATGGAATACCGTCTCTGCTTCCCGGATACTGAGCCGTTAGCATGTCAAGACAGCCGTCAGACCGTCATACAGCAACAGTCAGAGGACTTAACAGCCTTGGTACAAGACTGACTGCTACAGGAAATCCTTACACAGCATCACCAGTGCTTTTGAAGATACTTCCATGAAACGAGTTGCGACCTTTGGGACAGATAAAGTGTTTTTTTTTTTACTGAATTGGGATTTCTGAGACATAAATCGATTGACATCAATAATCTGTGAAACACGGTGAAGGCCGTATCATGAAAGTTTGAATTCACTTTTCATTAACGTCTAACAGGTGCCTGGTTAGCTTTTTTTTATTATTATTCCTTCTGGATAATAACCACACAGCAGCAGCAGAGTTTCCCGTCTGGATATCACTGAAGCAGAAAACGTAAAAATAGCCACAGAGAAATATTTTAAAAAGGATTACCAAAGACAATTTTGACACTAAACCTCACTAGTAGCTTGCTAGCAAATAAGGTAACCCCTTTACCTTGTGTATTGATCTATTTTTTCATATTTCGACAACTTAATGGTCATGTTTCACATTTCCATGAGAGAAAATACACTGAGAAGAGGCTAAAGCTTTAAGCTCGGTACAGTGAACTCCATCTTGTCAATAAATCAATAGATGTTTGCTCAAACATGTATTTCTGGTTGATGAAGGGGGTCCCTGTACCCTTCAGACTGGCTCTGGTTGTTATATAACTGCTGCTGTACCAACCAGGCACTGGGAAGGATCCAACATCCTGCCGCCTCTGTTTGCTCTACGTCATTGTTCGCTTCGCTCATTCATTCAGCCGTTTGCTCTGGATAAAACTGGCGCTGTATAGGAAGCTCATGTTGGTCTCATTGGCATCATTAAACTCGTCTTTCCTGCTTCCGGTGTGCCAGGTTCTGCCTGTTTATAAGCGCCATAGCATCAGAGCAAATACGAAGCTAACTAGCTAGCTAACATTTATTTTTAGAGGACAAGCGGAAGTCGATAAAGAAGACATGGTTACTACATCGTTAATAAAAACGTAATAATGAGTCAAAGCACTCAAAGCTTCTCGTGTCACCTAGCTTCACCTTCGCAACGGAAGTCGCCAGATTTCATTGTCTTTCCTCCGTCATACCTCCACTATTTTGGAGCACTGCGTCCCTTTGCCGGCGCCGGGCCCGCCCAGGACGAAGATAACCTGCGGCTTCATGATGTGCGACACCCGCTTCAACAAGCTCTGCGACGCGTTACCGAGCAAGCGGCCCAACATAAACCAGCACCGAGCGAGCAGGGAAGCGGCGCCGTGGTGACCGGTGAGTGCGTGTCAGTTGTGTCGGTCGGTGGAAGAACAGGACGGCTTCCACTTCCGCTGTTGACTTCGTCCACCAATGGGGTTTCCCCACACGGTGCGTGACGCAGAGCCGTGACCACGCCCTCCCAGGGCACTTGTTATTTTTTTCAATGCAGAGGTCGGGTGACGCCCCTCCCTCCCTCCATCCCTCTCTCTCGCTCTCGCCGTCTCTCTCTCTCTTCCTCCCTCTGCTGCCTCTACAGCATCAGCACCTCCAAACCGTACAAGGCGACCCGCCGCTGGGAAGAGGATGCTCTCCGCTCCGTTATGATCCACAGCCTAGCGATGAGGCGGCTAACCGACGGGCTGATGGTATGCTTTTATCACGTCCATTCCGCCTCGCTGCCTCCATTCATGATGCACCATTCATGGGTCTCCGCGGATGGAAGCACACTGCGAGGAAAGCATTAAAACATCCCCCGCTGGCTCCGCCTTTACGAGTTCGCCTTTTCGCATCTTCTGTTTCCATGTAGGTCAGAGCGATGAAGACCCCGATTTTGGCTTCCGAGGGCGCCGCGTGAATTTCGGGCAAATCCGAGGAAAGCCGAGCGAACAAAAGGCATCCCAGCCCTCATCCTCCTCCTCCTCCTCTGACGCACCTGGCTGCCCTGTCGCCACTTGACATGACAGCGCAGAGCCGGCAGCAGGGCAGCAGGATCAAGGGGCACCGACGTGCAGCCGGACGTGCGGACTCGACCAGGAGCGGGGGACGCTCGGCGGAGCGGAAGCAGCAGCCCAGGGGAGGCCGGATTGCAGTTTCTGGGGACGAGCGCCAAGGGCAGTGCGGCAGTCAGCAGACAGACCGGGGGGAGGAGGCTGCGGAGATCTGTGATATACTCTCCCCCGAAACCACTCTCCAACCCATCCTGGAGATATGATGGTGGATGTTTGTGTGCTTGATCTGTGGTGACTGTGGCACTCCCCAATCATCCTCTCCACTCTTCCTTCCCAACCAATCACTGGTGATGTGCAATTAAAAGCTTAGGTCTGCTCTCCAGGCACGGGTGGAGCCCTGAGGGGGGACTGATGAGCATACTGGCCAGGCATCACTTGGTCCCTCCTTCTCTGTTTTTGCTCCTTCTGCTTGTCGCCTGCACTATGGGCTGCCTTCAAAGCATCGCCTGCAAGCCCCGCATCAGGCGAGAGAACATCGTGGTGTACGAGGTGTCTGCCTCTATTGACCAGTGTCCTACAATCATAGAGGAGAACTCACCGATTGTGCTCCGTTATAAGACACCATACTTCAGGGCCTCAGCAGGAGTTGTGATGCCGCCGGTGCCCCGCAATGAGACCTGGGTGGTGGGCTGGATCCAAGCCTGTACCCAGATGGAGTTCTACAACACCTATGGTGATATTGGCATGTGAGGAGAAGACGCCACCTGGCTTTTTATGTTGCATCTTCCCTCAGGCAAAGTAAGTTTCACCTTTCTGTTTCTTTTCCTGCCGCAGGTCTAGCTGGGAGCTACCAGAGCTGCGAGAGGGTCGGGTGAAGGCCATCAGCGACTCGGATGGCGTCAGCTACCCTTGGTATGGCAACACCACGGAGACGGTGACCCTGACCGGCCCCACGTCCAAACCATCTCGGCTGACGGTCAGCATGAATGACAACTTCTATCCCAGCGTGACCTGGGCAGTCCCCATCAGCAACAGCAACACCCCGATGCTGACCCACATCACCCGGGACCAGAGCTTCATCACCTGGCTGGTGGCCATGAACTCTGTCACCAAGGTAGGAGCAGAGCACAGAGAGCACGCCGGCTGCCTGTTCTCACATCATTTTGCTTCAATTTCACATGCGTGAACATTTTTGTCTGAGCTGTTAATGCAGAACACTGGCTGTATATCCAGACTCTGTATTTCACACAGACAGACTGTAATGGTATCAGCTCCTCTTGCACTTTTCTCTTTTGGTGTAAAGTTACAAATGACTGAATTATGGCCAGTGGAAAGCCCCTGCAGTGGTCACTAAAACTCAGTCAGGCTGCAGCCAAAGATTTTAGTCAAGCCTGTTTTCTGTTTAGTTACAAGCTTGTTCAGCTTCTCTCTGGACAGATTAGCATAGTTTAAAACCAGCGGTGCTCAACTTCCGTCCTCAAGAGCCACCGTCCTGCAACTTTTAGATGCATCCCTGCTCCCAGCCTTTTAGTCAAAGGCTGAATTCTTTCACCGGCTCAGCTCTGCAAGGACCTGGTAACGGTGAGTTCATTTGATCCAGCTGTGTTAGAAAAGGCATCCGTCTAGAAGTTGAAGGGTGGTAGCTCTCCAGGAGTGGACTTGGACCCCCTTGTTCAAGACAAACAATGATGTATCTGATAACATAATGCAACTGCAAGACCATCATAATTCCCATTATTGAAGGAGTATTCCTGCCATACCGAGTACATCCTTCTTGTCTTCTCTAGGAGCGCATTGTGTTGCAGACGGTGCGGTGGAGGATGCGGGTCGACATCGCCGTGGATCCGGACATGCCACTCGGCTCCCGGGCCTCGCTTGTCGGTCGACCGTACCAGGAGCAGCCGCACATCCTCAACTACCAGGAGCCCATCCCTCCCAACGCTCTGGGAAGGCCGAATGCCAACGACGCCCAAGTGCTGATGTGGAGGCCGCGTAGAGGGGCACCGCTTGTGGTCATACCGCCAAAATAGGAGGGGATGAAATTTCTGCACAGACAAAAGCATAGGTGCTCCCTTTAAGGAAAAAGGGAGGACGAAGTGGTCACAGTGCCCGCTGGTGTCCTTGCAGCTCCTAATCTCTAAAGGACTGAAGTGGACTGTTACCTTAAGCCAAAGCGAAGGTTGAATCTTGAATCTGACACAGCAGTCAGAAGAAAACACCACAGTTTGTCCTCCAGGACCTTGAGCGACATCAAGGCTTGTCTAAACCCCGCCGGCCCCCGATAAGTTTTGAACTGCATATTTATCTCTGCCTGCATTTTAGCAAAGTACAAACCCAGTTTTTAGACGTACCACAGAGGTATTAGTCAACAACAAGAACTGCATCCTGCATCCTTATGTAGACCTTATTGCATGAGAGTGAGGAGACTGAAAAAAAAGAAGAAGAAGAAAAAAGCTGTTCTTATAGAAGTTTAAGAGCAGCAGTTTGTTTTGTATAACTTGATACCTGAAGACATTTTGATTGACAAGTCAGCCAAAATACGATGCGGGCTGGTTTGACCTCATCGGTGCCAACAAAGGCCTTCAGCACACCCAGTACTGCTATTAAAGGATGTACTCAGATCAGTTCAAGGAATCTTAAGTATTATATGAGTCTTTTTAGGTTTAAGATTAAAACCCATGCATCCATCAGATTGTACTGGGAGCAGCCACGTGGAAGGGGAACACTACTGCTACCGTTTTCACAGGAGTCCTCTATCTCTTCTGGTATATTTTTGCCTCTTTTGTGCAGCTGATATACTGTACCTCAATGGGTGTCGGATGGCTTTAAAGATGAGCTGGATCTCTTCATGCATTAAATAAGAAAAAAAAACAACAAAAAAAAACAAAAACAATGCCAAACAAGCTTATAAGTACAGTGTAAATGATTTGGAATACTGCCATAAGGCACACTGACACTTACTGTAGCTGGAGGTGTCCACCAATCAGAGTGGCACTAATAAAGTTATGTCACAGATAAAGTTACTCCAGTAATGGATTGTATATGTATTCTTAACAGTTTTCTTGGTCTGGAATTAAACCAAGACTACTTCTAAGAAGTCACTCTTCTGCCCCCACCCTCCCTGGCAGTCCTGTATGCGTAATATTTTTTATGAACATGAATTTAAGAAAAGACCATGCTTCAGAGACTTGCGACATTTATTTACTACACATAAATGCTCGTGTCATTTTTTTTTTCTCTCCTCACTTCTCCACCTACAGAGGGCAAACTGTATCAGATTTTGAGAAATAAATAAAAGATTAAATGATTATTTATATATGTGACAATTTAAATAAAACTGGAAAGGAATACATCCATGCATATTTACTCAAGTGGGTCAATAATTTAAATGTCAAAATTAAATTTGTATTAGTTTTATGTTTCAATCTTATGCAAACATATGAAAGTCATGCTTTATTTAATTATGTCAGCAGCAGTGCAGCGTTAAATAATTCAAACTGTCACTGAATTGTTAAATAGACACTGGCCTTTGATTGGTTGACTGGAGAGCAGCGTAAGCCCCGCCCACTGACTTTGATTGCAATTCATGACGTGCTGCTGCACTAAACTGCATTTATCGAATATTAATTCAACTTTTGGCCTTCCATAATTCATCCTCCTGTAATCCACAGACTAAAATATGACATAATATTTTAGTTGGTAATCACAGTAAGATTATGCGGTAACACTTTATTTGAAGGCTTGTGCATAAGACTGACTTGACTGTCATAAACATGACATAACACCTGTCATGAACATAAAGAAGTCTTTATGAATGTTTATGACAGTTGTCATGAAGCGTCATTCGGTAAATAATCAGACTTTTAGTGCAAAGTTGCTCTAAAAGTTGCATTAAAGTCCATTAAAAGTGGCATCTTTGTATGATTTTGTAAATTTTGGTAATTTAATGCAAAGTTGGCATTTGTAATGGACCTTTAATGCAATTTTTAGAGCAACTTTGCATTAAAAGTCTCATTATTTACCAAATGACACTTCATGACAACTGCCATAAACATTCATAAAGACTTCTTTATGTGCATGACAGTGCCATGTCAGTCTTTTGCAAACCCCTTCAAATAAAGTGTTACCAATTATGCTTTACTATTTTATGTCAGAACCAGTTACATATTGCAAAAAATGCAATATGTAACTTATTTAAGAAATTCAAGTAAAAAATGTTAAGGTCTTATTATATAGATTCCTTTTGCAGAGTGTGATATAATCTAAGTGTTTAGTTCTCTACATTTTTGGTGATTATGATTACAGCTACTGAAACCCTTTCGTTTCTCATTTTACATGAGGTCAAAATGTTTTGTTTTGAACATATTACAGTCTTCACGAATGAGAAAACCTGCTGACTAAAGGCAGCTGTCCAGCAGAAGGTCACTGAACAAGCTGACTGTTCACACGGTACTTTACTGAGGCATGTGTAATGTTTCCTGAACACCTCAGCAGGACCCGTCTGATCGCCTCCCCTCAATCTACTGATGCACTAGTTTGATAATTAGAATCTATTGTTATATCTTTCTTATGTAACAACTGATTTTTGCGGTTTTTGTTATAAGGTTGTAAGCCATCATCATCAAAATGAACAGAAATTAAAGTTTAAAATTAAGGGTGCACTGATAAATCGGCTGGACGATAAATCGGACCAATTTCTTTAATTTTGAGAGATTGCGATGGGTCAATATTTACATAATTAAGGATCTTATCTAAGTCCGCAAAAGTCTGAAAGTCAACTTCTGTCTTCTTTTGCCCTGACATGAGAGCGGACTGACTGACAGAGGATCACTTGGTTACATTTCTGACTGTGTGGTTAATAATAGTCATCCCACTGTTGCCAGCAACCTTTTTGCTACATTTAGCAACTTTTCAGACAAATCTGTATTGACCAAAATCAGAATGAGCAGGTCAGGCTTTTTAAAGATCTGTGATCGGCCAGAGAACTGTAACTGGTGCACCCTAGATATTGAAATATAAGAAAAAAGTGTGTTTTTCTTGTGAATACTCTATAAGCAGGAAAACACATCAATATTTGGTTATCTTTTCAGGCAAAAGAAAATCTGTGATCGGCCAGAAAACTGCAATCGATTCACCCCTACTAGAAACACATCACTCTGCGAGGAATCTGTGCAGAAATTGAACTTTTTTTTTCTGAAAAAATTACAGAGCAGGAAGATCAGGTGTTTGTTTGCTTGTTTTAATTTTTGTTCTTAAAATGCTTTAAGTTGGTGTTCCACCCCCAGATTACCAGTAGCCGCCCTTTACCCAACCGTCCATCGGCTCGTTCTGACAGCTTTCCAAGGTCCTGCCTGCCACTCCACACAGGTTGTCACATGACTCATCCTCCATCTGTGCTTCTCTCCAGGTTCACGCCTCACCTTCCTCTCCCACTGCACTTTTTCCGCTCCTCCTCGCCTTTTCTTTCAAACGCACAACGCAGAACACGATGAGACCGGCGAAAACAGTCCGAGGTCAAACCGGGCACGGTAATTTGGTGTCTCTGCTTATGTCACAGCACCTCGGCTTTGTCAGCCATCTGTTGCTATAGAGACAGGTTTGGTTTTCCAGAGTGAGGCGCAACTGGAAGGGAAGGGGAAAGAGGAGAAAAATTTTTTCAAAATGTTCATGGGTGTGCCTTGCTCCTCTTCTCTTTTGTGAACGCATCAGTGTGAGAGTGGACACAGGAACACACACACAGACCCCAACTCCCTCTGAAGTGAGTAAAAAAATCGATTAGAAGCGTACTTTAATTCATTCATCCATAAAGTCTTTATTCTGCATTTATAGAACGACAGAAGAAAATCTTTTTCAAATAAATACCGAGACGGTGAGCAGCAATGTAAGGGCAGTCATGTTGCTTTCACTACATTTATCTCATCTGGTATGAAAAAAAAACGAACATCCAGCATCTCTTGGCGGAGGTAAACCCCTCCTCTTTGCAGCAAGGTTCCTCCTCCTCATCCCGCCACTAGAGGGAGCCTGCGCTCTCCCCATCAGACTCGGATGCAGTCAGATCTGATGTTCTGGTTTAGGAAGACGAGGTTTCCCATTTCCGATTCACTAAAGTTAAAACATTCATTAAACAAAAACAGCCCAAGTTCCCGTGACTGCAGACTGAACGGCTCTCCTCGTTTTCACAGCATCACAGTGTGAACAACCTTATGTTTTCTGCAAAGAAATTTGACCCTCCATGATTTCAGCTGAAGTGGCTCCACGGTAACCAGATCCGCTGCTCCTACTCTTCCTGCATCTTAAGCACGGGAGCACCAGAGCGGTGGTTACAGTTCACAGTCCATCGATGCGGGAGGAGAAGGGATGTGTGGAGGGGTGGAGATCTGCCATCCCATCCATCAGCTAGCTGGAGCTCCCTGACTACACTTTGACGGCGCCGTTGGCAGGCTTGCCCTGGTAGCCGTAAAGAAATGTGGCAGCAATCACCAGCATCGCTCCCAGGAAAAACACCCTGCAGGAGCAGAGAGGCAGAGAGAGAGAGAGAGAGAGAGAGCGGAGAGATTTATACCAATCCAATACACAAACGACGGCTCGCAAGGCTCGGTTAATGTCACCACGGTTACCCCGTGGGGTGGAAGTCGTTCAGGAGGAAATACGAGATGAGGGTGGACACGATGATGGACACGGAGGTAGCGAATCCTTTGAGGATGTTGTCGGCGTACTTAATCACCACGGCGACGACCAGTCCACCCACAGCCTGCAACGCAAAGTTTGAAAGTCTGAAAGTTTTTCATGTGATCCCAACAAACCAGTAAAAAACCACAACTACTTTCACTTTATAAATAACCCCAAATAGTAGTAGTAATAAAAACATTTTTTAAATGATTTGATGTCAAAACACTGGTAAGAAGTGGAAACATAATGCTTACTCTGACCTTTCATTTCACCAGACACCACTGACCATATATTCTGTTGCACGATGTTTTCATGTTTTCTGAACAATTCATTGTTGAAAATGTGAACTTCTTATCAATCAACTTACCTAGTTAAATAAATGTGAAATGAAATAAACAAAATAAAAAGTGCAGCATAAGTATTCACACCCTGTTTGTCCAGTGACAACCATAAGTTTTATTTTATTTTATAAGACAGATTCGAATGAAAGGTTGCCAAGTTTGAAGCTTAAAAAAGGCAATCTGAAAAGAGCAGCAGTATGTCCAGCCCTCCTTATTTTGATACTCTTAAACAATCTCAGTACAAATCCACATGTGAAGGCCTCAGAGGTTCAATGGCGAACGTTACAGAACCAAAGAAGGAGAGGGGTTAAGTATAAAATAAAAGCTCAGGCTTTTTATTTTTTAAAGAGCTTTAAAAAATATTCATAATTCTACTTCCTTTGACTATGTGTTGGTCTAAGACAAAATTCAATTAAAATACAGTGGTCTGTGACAGTAACGTGATAAAATGTGAAAAAAGTTTGAGGGGTGTGAATACTACCTGCAAGTTGCTGTGTATATTTCCTACGAACTATTTAGAATGAAATAAAAGTCAAAGTCAAGTTAAGAACTGTATTCTTTTTCTTCTAATTCCAACCGGTTTTCTTGTGGAAATAAAAAGGTAAATTCGGAGAAACCGAAGGGAATCGAAGCGAGCCAACCTGCAGGACAACAACTGTCCAGGTGATGGCGCTGTAGCCCTGAAACATCCCGGACTGTCTCACGCTCTGGCCGTCGTACACCATCATTCCTAAAAAGCCCAACAGGAAGCTAAACAAACCTGGAAAAAAAAAGAAAAGAAAAAAGACACATTTGTTCCTGAAATGCTCTCATCCTAAAGACTGACATCACAGCTGATGACGCAGAAGAATGCTAATGCTAACCAAAATAATGGCTACCACAAAAAAAATAGCTTGATTCTCCACAGCAGGAAATATACAAGCAAACGTCCACCTTTTGCTTTAATACATTCTGCCATTACCTTTGTTATTGACTGTAGACTTTGTTAAGTTCAGAAAGAAAGACATACTGCTCTTCTCATGTGTGAGGTTCTAAATATACCCATTATAAGCTGAAAAGGAGAACATTAGGAAGGTGAAGGCGATGACAGCTGCTGGGCATGAAAAACCTGTTTCTGCGGCACACCTAACACTGGTACCGACTGCGAAAGAGGAGCAGCTGTACAAAGGCTTTTCCAGGAAACCTGAGCGCAAGCAGGCAATCTAAAAATGCTACCAATGAAAAGCAACTGGAGAGAAACTGGGGCATGCAGAACAACAACCTTTACAGGATCATCAAGAAATAGTGCCTTGGTGTCTTTAAAGGTGCAATATTGTTTTTCAGCAACATAGTACCATTTTATAGCACAATATAACAACTACATTACCTTCAGTTACTGTATATGACTTAGAAGACATTTGACTTTGTAATTCATTGTCATGCCACCTTTAGCTTGTTTTTGGTACGAAATTCTGACTCTGGTTCCAGGTTTAGAAATTTAATACAGAAATAAAAATAAATAAAGTAATTTATGTCATATACAGATATGTATATTAAAAGACTGTGCGTGCGTGCGTGCGTGCGTGCGTGCGTGCGTGCGTGCGTGCGTGCGTGTAAACAATTTGAGATGAAGCTGTGGAGCTTCGTCACAAAGGTGGAGTAAGGTCCAACCTGGCGTTTTGCACAGCTGAATGGTTGTCACAGGAGACTAAATGATTTCTCAAACATGAAGGAAAATGTCAACGCAACACTCCCTCTATGTTTTTGATGGTGGAATTATATTATAACATGATGCAAAGCTAAAAAAAAGTCGATTTTACATAATACCGTCCCTTTGTGGCCAGTCATAACTATAATGTTAGGTTCAGAATCGTACCCAGCTGTATGTTGCGAACCCACACACTCTGCTTGGTCTCCTTTAGGATCTTCTCGAAGTAAACTCCAGCAAAACCGCTGGACACGCAGGCCATCAGCACCGCCACAACTCCAACCACCTGGGAGCCCGCAGTCAGAACCTTCTGCTCTCCCGTAGAGTCGGTGGGCCACTGGGGAGGACGAACATGGATTAGATCAGATGATCAGGACACGTTGTGATCAGACTGATAGAAAACAGGACAGTTTAGTGAAAAGAGACAGTTGAGTGTGCATTGTTGGGATCAGCTGATGACAGCTTATGGTTTTATTTTCCTATCTTATAGAAAGTACACCTGGCACAGTGCTTCTGTATGTACCTGTGTCTATTAAGGCACTGGTGAAGCTGTTTCTGTCATTACGTTTGCATACTCTGCTCTTTTCTTTCCCTCAGAACGTTCAGAAGACTCAGTACTTCATCCGTTTCTTGAACTTTGACATTGGTGGAGCTATTGCTGCCCATAACTTGGGTATGATGGCTTTTTCACTCCCAAAAGAGAGTACCTCTGACACAGATTGTCTACAGCTCAATTGACCATAAAATTGGAAAATAAATCTTATTAATAGAAGCATGTCAATCGCAAAAAAAAGCAATAGAATTTGTGTGCTTTTCTCCCATATCGAAATTGGTGTATTTAGCAAAAACGCAATGGAAAAACTTCTTATTTGTTTGTTGGTGTTGGCTTCCATGGACAAAGCTCAGCTGGCTCCACCAGAGCTCATCGCAGTTCATAAAACGTTGAGTTTATTATTCGAATATGTTGAATGCATCATCTGTAAAATTATAGACTACAATTTCCCCAAAACGTTGCTTACAGAGCCATTCCCAAGTAGGCGGGGCTTGTCGCTCCAACGTCTGAATAAGATACCGACGTCTCCCGTGATTGGCAGATAGATGATGAGCACTGAATTGTGAATATATCTCATGTAACCATTTACATCCATCGCTAACATGATTTGTAATGACTTATTGCGTGAACAAAGTTATTCACATTTGATTTTTACTTTATTTCTTGTGAAACGGAAACACCGCAATTGTGAAATTGGTGTTTTCTAGACCTCAGTTTGAGGGCGTCAGACGCCAAACTTTGACTGAATTAAATTCTGGACCCATTAGTCTCGCTCTCAGTGTGCAGTGCGAGCATGCCGGTTGTGAACGTTCGCCATGGAAACCAACTTGGCAGAATTCAATGGACCTGACTCACCTGCACCAGCGTGACTCCAGCCATGAGGCTCAGTAAGGAGAGCCACTGGTACAGACCCAGCCTCTTCCCCAGCATGGAGATGGAGAACAGAGCCGTAGTGAGGATCTTCAGCTGGTAGGTGACCTGCGTCCATCACAGATAAACAATATAAATGTACGGGTTTTTTTTCCCCCCTTTTCAGAGCACTTGTTTTAGTCCTAACAGAATTATTTTGATAAAGAAAAGAATGATAAGTGCTTATTGTTTTAGGATGGATGTTAGTTTCATTTGTTAGAGTTAGCACAAGTTGTAAAAAAAATGTAATTAAAAGTTTGTGCAGCCTTTTAGCATGAAAATGTTCTATGCAACTTAAAGTGCTTACTTACATTGATGTTTCATTACATCAACCTCTTTCTTACATATTTGCAGACCTTCTAGCATAATAAAACCAGAGAGGACGCTTCACTCAACCACCTAATCACTGAGTTGCAGGACAGCTATGACCTAGTGACACAATGCTGCTGTTGCTGTTGTTACTTTGAACTACAAGTAATTAGAGCTGGCAACATTTACCAGTTCCACTAAAGACTAATCTAAACTAAATACCACTCCCATCAGGTATCATAATGAGGCACTTTGAAACTGGAAGGTATTTGGAATTTTCCCGGAAAGAATGAGTCAGAGACCCACTGAACTCCCCAACTTCTGAGAAAAAATGCTAACCCACTGCCTGACCAATAACATTCATGTGTAACCTGATAGGTGGCTGCATCCAGGTTGGACAGGGCGACATAGAGCAGATTGTTCTGTAGCGTGTAGATCCCTGCAGGCACAGCCAGCTTCATGGTCTCCACAGGCTTCTTCACAATCTCCTCCTTCAGCAGCAGGTTCATCGCCCGCAAACTGTATTCTGACAGAAACAAAGAGAGAGTTGTTGGGTCCGCCCCATACAGTATAAGTATGATGGCATATTAGGGCCACTGTAGATATGAAAAAAAATGGAGGAGCAAATATTGGCTAAAACCTTTTGGAATTTTAATAGTAATATTAATATTTTGTCTGAATATTTTGTAAAAAAATAAATAAATAAAAAAAAGCATAAAAATTTCAAAAGTTGAAAATTTGCATGTCAAAACAAAGACGTTTTGACATTAGGCTCAGAATTGTGCTAGACAAAGGACATTTCTAGAAACATGGACATTTCTGAGTTTCAAAAGTAGAACATTTTCTAGAAAAACAACTACATTTTGAGATTAATCTCTGCAATGTTGAAAAAAATGAAATTCTTGCAAACTTGCTATCTGAATTCAAAAAGTCGAACATTTTAAACTTTTGAAACTCAGAAATTTCCAAGTTTTTTTCTAAAAAAAATTTGAGATCTTTTGGTGGAATTTTCTCCTCCTTTTTTTCTATCCCTTAATGGTCTTAGTACGCCGTCGTAGATAAGGGACAGGGGAGCATTTGTGTATTACTGCATGAGCCATAGGAGAAAGAACCCACTCACTGTTTTCCATGAAGACAAGGAAGGTACATGTAAAGATTTTAAGGACCTCAGCAGTCACTACAGCAGAGGAGGTCAGGTAGCGGGGGCCGTCCTCCTTCAGGGTCCGGGAATAGCGCATGGTGAGAACCAGTGATGTGGTCTGCAGCACCAGGACCCCCAGGGACAGATACTTTAACCGTGAGGAGTGGGGTGTGGATGAAACCATCGTGGTGGACTCTTTGTCCGAGCTCTCAGCTGGTATTAGAGCCTTTAGGATGTTCAAAAACCAAAGTAAGATTATTTCAGCATACATAACAAATATAACTTAAAAGAGATTTGACTGTGTAATTTAATGGCTTAAAATTGGGTCTCTGTCTCTTTAAATACTCCAGCTCTTTCTGAAATGCCACCTTCAAGAAGCCGTCATAACATGGCTCTTCTGTTAACCCTTTAATAACGTTTTTACCAGCGTTTTACTTTGCTGATATAATGAGTTCAACAGATGCTCAGTTCCACCAGGTGTTTGCTAATTGCTGCTGGCTAGTTTGAAGGAGCTGATGAGAAGCTTCATCTCCAAGGCAGAGCTAGGTACACCCAGGCGTTTTGCACAGCTGAATGGTTGCCCCGAGAGATTAAAGCATTTCTCAAGCATACATGAAAAAATCAAAGCAACACTCCAGGTATGTTTTTGATAAAGGAAGAATATTATAACATGAAATAAAGCTCAAAAAGTCCATTTTACATCACACTGCCCCTTTGAATACAAAGCCCCAGACGTTCAATCACAGTCATTCATGCTATGTCAGCTAGCAACACACGTACATTTGCTGGCAAACTTTGGACAACTGCACAAACAGATGTGTGTGTCACACTGGAGACACAATGGCAAAGCCACAGAGCAAAAATGTATTACCAGCTTCACATCTGCTACATCCTGGATGTTTGAGGACAAATATTCTTCACTCTTCGGTGTCATATTTCCTGAAACTCCTCAATGGGTTTAGCTGAACTTCCTCCTTCCCTCGTCATCTCATTGTCGTGACCCCAGATATAGAGCTTCCCATGCATAGAGGGGCAGAGGAAGGCGACAGAGGCAGACCATCCACACCAAACCTGAGCAGGAACCTCACTTCTAACCACAAGCAGTGTCCAACGCTGCTCTGCTGGTGGTGGGAGGTGCAGCGGTATGCTTCCTCTCTGAGGTTACCACCTCGCTCAAACTACCGTCACTGCTACTATACGCCATCACTCCTACAGACTCCTCAAACAGAACTGACTTCCTGCTTTCCTCTGAAGAGTCTAAAAGACAAAGTCCACTCATCTGTTTTCTGAAACTACTGGGTAATATTTAGCTGTTTTAGGTCTACGCTAAAATGAGGATGTAAAACAAGTCAAGCGGAGCAAAGCCGCTCTCCAAAAACAGGAGGTGGGCGGCGTGTTCAACACACCAGCACACTGACGCTCTTATGTGTCAGCCATGCAAAGCAGAGGGGAGCACGGCGGCACAGTCTTCCTCTGTGTGTCTCTGCCAGAGCGTGTGTGAGTGTGTGTATCCTTCCTCAAACCTAACACACCGCATACAGTCTTTCTTAGAATGTTTCAGACACACCCTTGGCGTTCGCTTCCGTCTTGATTCATAGAACTGGAGTTTGTGGAAGAACAAACTGGAACACTAAACCAGGGTGGAAGGTTAGGCTTTAACACAGAATGCTGCACTTAGATGCAATGGTAATAAAAATTATTTCCCTACAACTTAAATCGGTCTGTCTTTCAAGCTCACCCTATCCTTTTCTTGCACCACCACCAGGTAAACTCTATCCGCCCATATGGAGAAACATCCATCCCCCCAGTTGTTTGTTAGTTAATGACAAGCGGCAGAAGTTCTTCAAATAGATCCCTAACAAGATAATGCAGCAAGCAGCTACAAGAGCATTCTGGAAAACCTGACAAAAATGCAAAAATGTCCTGTACTAACCTGTGTGGACATGTCCTGTGTCTGTGTTCACACACTCAGTACAAGCCTCAGCTGACACCACCGGTTCCCTCGGAGCCCAAAGCTGACTGAGCAGGTTGGATGACGACAACCCATTAGCACAAAATACCTGACTGAAACGAAACGGCCTCTGAAACTGGTGTGGAAATGTCGATAGATAGTAAGAAAAACATACTTAGCACCTTGCTAAAGTACAATAAACAGATGTGTGGATCTGTTTATTGTATCAGTAACGCAAAGTAGAGCTAAATGATAAAGATTAAGGAAATGATACATGGTTTTTACACAAGATAGTCAGACTGGATGGAGATCAAGTGTTTCCAAATCTTGAAACAGATTATCAACTAAATTTAAGTCTGGACTTGGACTAGGTCTCTATAACTAATGAATTAGCTTTGACATAAACCATGGCGTTGTAGCTGTGATCCCAGCATCAGGTTTTTTATTGCCTCTAACAGATTTTTTTAATAATTGCTACTTTTAGCTCCTTCCATCTGCCCTCCAAGTTTCTTTTTCCTGCTGAAGAAAAGCATCCACCTAGCCTAATGCAGCCACCATCGTGTTTCACAATAGTATTGGTGTCTGTGACGGTCCGACCAGTAAAACAAAAGGACAAAGGCATATATAAAAAAATATTTTCTATTTATTTTTTCCAAAGAATATCTTAACAAAAAGGTTCAACAACAAATCTAAAAAATATAACAAAATGGGCCCAAAAGAAATCAACTGAGGCAACATAACTCAAGATAACAAACCAAAAGACTCACTTAACAATGCACACACAGAGGGATTTATACAAACAGGCTAGCCTACACAAACGAGGAGGGGTAGGGAAGGAGACAAAGACAAATAATGTATAAACATAAATGACTAATTTAAACTAAACATTTTAACTTTATCACAACTATAAAAACCAAAATAAACTAATACCAAAAAGGTTTTAGCAATTATGCCATTAGTGGAGAGAGGCTATGCTATTAGTGGAGAGAGGCAGATTGATGTGAAACAAGTCCCCTGCTTCCAGCAGCCTGATGGATTGTTCCACTTCCTGGTTTTCTTTTGAGCCAACCCCCTTCTGCCAGCCAGTCCTTAAACTCAGCAAAACAAAATATTAATGATCTTAAATAAACATAAGGCGTTTACCAACAGTGTGCACCCAAATTAGTAAACAACCTAATGCAATAACCACCACCAAAGAAAAAGTGAAATTCTAAATATATTATATGAAACACTTAAATACTAACACTTAGGAAAAGATGGAGGATCCTCCACACACTCCCCCTCTTCTGGAAACTCCATGGGCCAGCGTGACAGGTAGTCAGCAGTGGAGTTCAGCTTCCCAGGGATGTGATGAACATCAAACTGGAACGGTTGCATCGCCAGGTACCAGCGAGTTATTCTGCTGTTTGAGTCTTTCATTCTTTCAAGCCACTTCAGAGCCTTGTGATCCATTTCTAGGACGAATCGTGTCCCCAACAGATAATATTTGAGTGAATCCAAGGCCCACTTCACAGCTAGGCACTCCTTTTCTATAGTGGAGTATCGAGTTTCCCTTGGGTAGAGCTTTCTGCTTATAAAAGCAATTGGATGACGTCCCCCTGGTGGCCCTTGAAGCAGCACTGCACCCAGCCCACGTCCTGATGCATCAGTTTGCAAAATAAATGGCTGGTCAAAGTCAGGGCAGTGTAATGTTGGAGGTCCACTCAAGGCACCTTGGATGTCCTTAAAAGCTCTCTCTGCTTCTTCTGACCACTGAAGCTGATTAGGTTTCTTGGGACTGGTCATATCTGTAAGCACAGCAGCTCTGGCAGAAAAGTTAGGAATGAACTTATGGTACCAACCCGACATTCCAAGGAAGGATTTTAGCTGTGTCCTGGTCTGTGGCAGAGGACATGACTGAATTGCTTGAACCTTCTGGATCTGAGGTTTGATGACTCCATTGCCAATAATATGTCCAAGATATTGCACTTCCTTCTTGGCCAGGGTGCATTTAGCTGCATTAACAGTCAGACCTGCAGCATGAAGAGACTCAAAAACAGCCTTAAGATGTTGCATATGGTCCTCCCAACTGTTACTGTAGATGACAATATCATCTAAATAAGCAGATGCAAAATTTGAAAGACCTCCCAGTACCTTATCCATAAGTCTCTGGAAGGTTGCAGGTGCTCCATGAAGCCCAAAAGGCATGACGGTGAACTGATGGAGGCCCCAAGGTGTCCGGAAAGCTGTCAGCTCACGAGACCTGGTGGTAAGGGGAACCTGCCAATAACCTTTAGAGAGATCAATGGTGGTAAGATATTTTGCTTTTCCAAGACAGCAAATCAAATCATCGATGCGAGGAGTTGGATACGAGTCAAACTTTGAAACAGAGTTCAAATAGCGGAAGTCTATACAGAACCTCATGGTGCCGTCCTTTTTTGGTACAAGGACAATAGGATTACACCAGTCACTGTGAGAAGTCTCAATGATGCCCAGAGAAAGCATCAATTCAATCTCTTCTTTTAAAGGGCCAAGGAGACGCTCAGGGATTCTGTAGCTCCGTCGTTTCACAACTGCATCCTCTTTCAGATGAATATCATGTTCAATATAATCAGTACGTCCAGGATTATCTTGAAACACATTGATGTTACAAAGGGCTCTCACTTGCAACTGCTGTTCTGGGGAGAGATGACTCAGGTCAAGAGCAGAAGCTGATGGTAGAGGCAGGTATTGTTCCTCCACCTCCTCATCTGATACACTTCTGATAAAAAATACATCTTGCTTCCCCTCAGGCCTCGAGACCCATTCCTTTAGCAGGTTAATGTGAAGAACTTTAGTACTGCGTCTTTGATCTGGAGTACAGATCTTGTAGGTGGTAGGTCCCAGTTTTTGAACAATCTCATATGGACCTTGCCACTGAGCCAAAAACTTGCTGTCATCAGTAGGTAGCAGTACCAATACCTTTTGACCTGGTTCAAAACTCCTTACATGAGCAGTTTGATCATACCAGGTTTTTTGCTTCTGTTGAGAGACACGCATATGTTCCTGAGCCAATGAGGTCATCTTTTCCAACTTCTCTCTCATCTGGAGGACATAAGAAATTGTATTAACAGGTTCCTTTGCAGGTTTCTCCCCCTCCCACCTTTCCTTCAAAAGGGCCAGTGGACCTCTCACCTCATGCCCAAAAAGCAACTCAAAGGGGGAAAACCCGGTAGAGGCTTGGGGTACCTCCCGATATGCAAACAAGAGGTAAGGGAGCCACTGATCCCAATCAGACCCAGCTTCATTGATGAACTTCCGAAGCATGTTCTTAAGAGTTTGATTAAACCTCTCTGTGAGTCCATCAGTTTGCGGGTGATATGGGGTGGTTCTCAGTCCCCTAATGCCAATCAGTTTATACACATCCTTCAGCAGTTTGGACATAAAATTTGTCCCTTGATCAGTCAGTATTTCTTTGGGAAACCCCACTCGTGAAAAAAACTGAACCAGGCACAAGGCAACAGTCTTAGCCTTAACAGATTTCAGGGGGAACACTTCTGGATACTTTGTGGCATAATCAGTAATAACCAACATAAATCGGTTACCTGATTTGCTCTTCTCCACTGGACCCACAACATCCATGCCCAAACGTTCAAATGGTGTATTTATAATAGGAAGAGGCTGAAGAGGCGCTCTCGTTGCAAATCTGGTGGATGTTTTTTGACATTGAGGACAACTCCTGCAAAAACTGGCAACATCTTTGTGTAATCCAGGCCAGTAGAAACACCGTTGGATTCGGGCCATCGTTTTATGTTTCCCCAGGTGGCCAGCCCAGGGAATTGTATGGCCCAAAGTCAATACTGTTTCTCTGACTTTTCTGGGTAACACAAGCTGCTGTAATTCTCCATGTCTCCTATAGAGGATGCCATTTTGCATGTAAAATTCCTCTGCAGTTTCACCTTCTTCAACTTTCTTCATAAGGTCAGCCAGACATCTATCCTGGTGCTGCAGCTCACCAATATTATCAGGAATTTCGAAGTCTAGCTGTACCTCAGGTTCAGGTAACACAGGAGAGGCTGTGGTATGTTTGAATTTTTCATGCTTGCGTTGTGCACGAGACTTACGATCTTTAGTACGACACCCTTCAATCTCAGCCTCATAGAATGGCAAGGCTTTTAAGCTGGGCTCATCTACACCTGAGGTCTTTGCCTGGGATCGTGTCAGCACAACATTGCACATTTTAGAAGCATTTATGAGGTCAGTGAGAACTGGAAGATCATTTCCTAGGACAACAGGAAAAGGTAATTTATCCATAACACCCACATTTAACAGGTAAACATGGCCTTGCACTCTCATGTAAATGTCTGCTGTTGGATATTGTTTTTCATCCCCATGAACACAGCAGATGGGTATCGTTTCAGAGGTGCAAATACTATGTGGTGGGACATACCTGCGGTGTACCAGTGACTGGGTGCTTCCTGTGTCAATCAGAGCTTTGACCTTCTGCCCATCTATCTCCACAGTAGTCTTCATCAGTGGCCGGTTTTGTCCGTTTAATACATGGCTCTCTCTGGGTACAAAACACATCTGAGAGAGTTTCGCAGGATTTTGAGGACACATAGGCTTTGTGTGGCCCTCCTGCCCACATAAATAGCAGATAAGTTTTTTCACAGGTTTTGTTTGACTGGGGGAAAAACATTTTTCTTTTCCAGACTGCTTACTCAAATTTCCAGTATGACTGGTGTTACCTGGAATCGGCATAAACTCCCTTTTTGCAGCTCTAAAAGCCCATGATTGGGTTTTCCTACGAGCAGCCACAAAGGCATCTGCCAGGGAAACCGCCTCTGCTGCATCTTTTGGGTTTCGCTCCTTAATCCAAACTTGGAGTTCTGGAGACAACATTCGGAAATACTGTTCAAGGATTATGACGTCATTTATCTCTTCAACAGTCTTACCTCGGGGCTGAACCCATTTGCCATACAGTTCTTTAAGTCTCACATAGAGCTCCTTGGGGGACTCATTTGGCTCCACATGAAGGGAGCGGAACCTCTGACGATAAGTCTCGCTGTTAATTTCATATTTCTGTAAAATAGCCGCTTTCACATTATCATAGTTCATTAATTCATCCACATCCATATGTACATATGCACTCCTGGCTTTACCAGTTAAGAGTGGAATCAAATTAAATGCCCAGTCGCTTTTTGGCCATCTACAAGCACATGCTATCCTCTCAAAAGTTATAAGGAAATGCTCAATGTCATCATCTTCACTTAGCTTTTGCAGTTTTGGTTCTTTATAAGAACGTGTAGAAACTGAGTCACCTGGCGTAACAGCAGACAGTGCAGGTTCTGGTGGTGAACTATCTACATCATGAGGCCTCGAGCCTGCAGAGGAAGGGGCGTGGTCTTGCACAAAAGGCCTCAGGTGCTCAGAAGACTGGGCCTGAAACTCCTCTTGAAATAAAATGAACTGATGTTGGAAAGCCTTAAACCTGTGATCTTGACGTGCCATCTCTTTCTCCCACTGTTCCTCTCGAGCTTTCTGCTGTCCGATGTGGGCCTGAAGGATCCCCGCCAAGTCGGATATGGTTGGCTCTCTCCCCTCTTCATCCTCTTCACAAGCTTCACAAGTTGCACCACACTCCTCATGCTCCGTTTGTGCTTCCTTATCTGATGGAGTCGACTTGCCTTTACCACTTCTGGCTCCTTTCATGGTTTAGGTCTTTTTCTTCTTCTTTTTGGTTCCAAAAAAAAAAATTGTGAATATACCTTTGTCCTTAACTGGGGGATCCCACTTCTGACACCAACTGTGACGGTCCGACCAGTAAAACAAAAGGACAAAGGCATATATAAAAAAATATTTTCTATTTATTTTTTCCAAAGAATATCTTAACAAAAAGGTTCAACAACAAATCTAAAAAATATAACAAAATGGGCCCAAAAGAAATCAACTGAGGCAACATAACTCAAGATAACAAACCAAAAGACTCACTTAACAATGCACACACAGAGGGATTTATACAAACAGGCTAGCCTACACAAACGAGGAGGGGTAGGGAAGGAGACAAAGACAAATAATGTATAAACATAAATGACTAATTTAAACTAAACATTTTAACTTTATCACAACTATAAAAACCAAAATAAACTAATACCAAAAAGGTTTTAGCAATTATGCGATTAGTGGAGAGAGGCTATGCTATTAGTGGAGAGAGGCAGATTGATGTGAAACAAGTCCCCTGCTTCCAGCAGCCTGATGGATTGTTCCACTTCCTGGTTTTCTTTTGAGCCAACCCCCTTCTGCCAGCCAGTCCTTAAACTCAGCAAAACAAAATATTAATGATCTTAAATAAACATAAGGCGTTTACCAACAGTGTGCACCCAAATTAGTAAACAACCTAATGCAATAACCACCACCAAAGAAAAGTGAAATTCTAAATATATTATATGAAACACTTAAATACTAACACTTAGGAAAAGATGGAGGATCCTCCACAGTGTCAAATTTTGGTCTCATCTGACCAGGGTACATTTTTTAACTTGTTTACTGCATCTCCAGGGAATCTTAGCCCACTCTCCCTTACAGAATTGATTTCATTTTACCAGAGAGTTTTGGAGCATAAACAGCCTATTTAAAGTCATAGCACAGAATTACACCCCTTTGAGTGGCTGTGTAATAAATTCTAGTGAATCCTTAACACTAACTTTAGTGTCATGGACTTGCAAAGTCTAAGAAATAAGTATTTTCTAGATTGACCTCGACGGCATGGTTTCTCCTCTGTTCTTAAATTTATTTAGATCAGAATTGCTCTTCAGATCTTTCGGCCTACTTCATGTTGTCGGACAGGTTCTGCTGCAGTGATTTCTTGACTCTATAGGTCTGGCAGTAATCAGACCTGAAAGTGTGGCCTCTGAATTTGAACCCAAAAAGTCTGGCTTTTCCACATTAACTCATGAATTTCCAAAATGGACAACTAAATGTTTATTACACCTGCATTCACTATGATTGTTTAAAAATTGTTGGTGATTTCAACATTCATGTTGACAACCCCCAAGACCGAGGGGCAAAAAAGCTCTTTAATATATCAGAGAGTTTTGGTTTAACACAACATGTCAAACAAGCAACACACACTCAGGGACACACACTGGACCTGGTTATCAGTAAGGGTGTGAATATTTCCAATGTCTCTGTAACTGATGTCGCCCTGTCGGACCACTTTGCTGTTATCTTTGACAGTTCTTTATCCATTAACCCAGTTGGACAAACAGCTACTATCACAAAACGTACTTTCACAGAAAATACAGCAGAAACATTTAATCAAATCTACTCTTCCTCCTCACCCTTAAGCTATAATGACGTAGATAAGTTGGTAGATGATTTTCAGTGCAAACTTTCAGATATCATTGATTACATTGCCCCCATTAAAGTGAAGGTTGTGACTGGTAGGAAGAAATCTCCATGGAGAAATGCACAAACAGTTCAATCTGCAAGACAACTCTGCCGCAGGGCCGAACGGAAATGGCGTAAAACTCAACTGCACGTTTATTATGACATCTACAAGGAAAGACTACGTAACTATCACACAACACTAAAACATGCAAGAGAGGCTTTCTTTGCAGATGTCATAAACAAAAACATTAACAATGCTCGAGCTTTATTTGCTACTGTTGACAAGCTCACAAATCCTCCGATGACGTTGCCACCTGAACTTCAATCTAATGCCGCTTGCAACAAGTTCCCCAGTTTCTTTTCAGAGAAAATTCAAAAAGCCAGTACCAATGCTGTGCCCAAACAAAACAAATGCAGGAACAATGGCCCAATTTCAACTACTAAATTATAAAACCCTAGAAGAAATTATAAGTCAATTAAGCTCCCATTCCTGCTGTCTGGATGTCCTGCCCACACATTTCTTTAAGAAAGTCCTGCCTGTCGTTGCTAATGATCTGATCCAAATAGTAAACTTATCGCTCTCTTCAGGTGTTTTCCCCCAGGCTTTGAAAACAGCAGTTATCAAACCACTGATAAAAAAGAACAATCTAGACAAATCCCTACTGCAGAATTACAGGCCGATCTCCAAACTCCCATTCATCAGCAAAATTATTGAAAAAGCTGTGTTTAAACAATTAAATAACTTCCTAACAATAATGAATCGCTTTGACTCCTTCCAGTCTGGTTTTTGTGCTCACCACAGTACGGAGATGGCCCTTGTAAAAGTGTTCAATGACATCCATATAAATACAGACTGTGGGAGAACCACAGTGCTGGTTCTGTTGGACCTCAGTGCAGCTTTCGACACTGTTGACCACGACATTTTACTGAACCGGCTGGAGACTTGGGTTGGACTCTCCGGTCCGGTGCTCAACTGGTTTGAATCTTACATAAAGAACAGAGATTTCTTTGTTTCAATCGGAAACTTCTCATCAGAGAGGTCAAAGGTCACATGTGGGGTACCCCAAGGTTCAATCCTAGGACCCCTTCTTTTCAATATTTATATGCTCCCACTGGTTCAGGTTATATCAGGAAATAAGATTAGCTACCATAACTACGCGGATGATACACAGCTCTACATCACGATGTCATCAGGTGACTCTGAACCCATCCAGTCACTGAATAGATGCTTAGAACAGATCAATGTGTGGATGTACCAAAACTTTCTCCAGCTGAACAGAAACAAAACTGAAGTTATTATCTTTGGACCTAAAGAGGAGCGAACTAGAATCAATGCACAGCTTCAGTTTTTACAACTAAAAACCAGCGATCAGGCCCGAAACCTGGGAGTAGTGATGGACTCTGACCTGAACCTTCAGAGCCACATAAAGTCAGTCACAAAGTCGGCCTTCTATCACCTGAAGAACTTCTCCAGGATTAGAGGACTTGTGTCTAAGCGAGATCTAGAGAAACTCATCTATGCGTTTTTCTTTAGCCGCATTGATTACTGCAACAGCGTCTTCACAGGTCTGACTAATAAATCAATCAAACAGCTGCAGCTGATCCAGAACGCTGCTGCTCACGTTCTCACTAAAACCAGGAGGATGGAGCACATAACACCAGTTTTAAAGTCCCTACACTGGCTCCCTGTAGCTCAGAGAATAGACTTCAAAATACTGTTGTTAGTTTATAAATCACTAAACGGTTTAGCACCACAATACATTAAAGATCTATTATTGCTGTACCAACCATCTAGACCCCTCAGATCCTCTGGTTCTGGTCTGCTCTGCATCCCCAGAACCAGAACCAAACGAGGAGAAGCAGCATTCAGCTTCTACGCACCACAAATTTGGAACAAACTTTCAGAAAACTGTAAAACAGCTGAAAACTGAGTGCCTTTAAATCTCAACTTAAAACTCACCTGTTTAGAGTTGCTTATGGCTAAATTGCGGTTTTTGATGTCTTAGGTTTGAGAATCCTTGTTAGATGTTGCTCTGCTAAAACTCTGTTTGAGGAGACCCCATGAGGGCAAGTCCTCACGTGGATCAATGGTTTTATCTTTACTTTTCATAATGTTTTTATCTTCTTTTAAACTTTTTCAAAATCTCTCTCTTTCTCACTGTTTATTCAATATCACATGCTGTTTTTATTTTAATTATGTGAAGCACTTTGAAATGTCTTGCTGCTGAAATGTGATTGATTGATTGATTGATTGATTGATTGATTGATTGATTGATTGATTGATTGATTGATTGATTGATTGATTGATTGATTGATTGATTGATTGATTGGTTGGTTGGTTGGTTGGTTGGTTGGTTGGTTGGTTGGTTGGTTGGTTGGTTGATTGATTGATTGATTGATTGATTGATTGATTGATTGATTGATTGATTGATTGATTGATTGATTGATTGATTGATTGCATGCCAGGTTGGTTTGGAAAGCTTTATTTCCTTTAATAAATGAAGCCATTGAAAATTATATTATTTTATTTACTCAAGACCTTTGAGTAAATAAAACAAAGTTATATAAAAAGTTATATAACTCTTGAGTCAAGAGTTATATAACTTTAACTTTAACTCTTGACTCTTAACTCTGAAACAAATTGATTTGAGTTGTACTTGCCATGGAATCTGTTTCCAACCAGCAAAAGCAGCAAAAACAAGCAACAAATGATAAAAGAGTGATAGAATGGAAGTGGGAATTTATTGTATCATATATCGACTATCATAAGAACTTTCTTATCACAATAAGAATTTTGATTTGTTATTGTCTCAATAAATTCCAATTAAAGATGAAAAATTGACAGTATGATCAGTAAATGCAAAAACATGATTAAAGGCATTACTGTGCGCATTTTAGTGAGTTCAAAGTTCAAACATCAAAGATATCCTGACGCATTAACACAGACAATGGAAACCACCTTACAGAACATCCACGGTCTCGTTTGCTTATATCTTGTACACAGACAATCAGAACAAATAAATGTCGCTGCTTTTGCAAATGGCAGCCAGACGTGTGACGCACTGCAGCTACCGAACTTCATTTAAAAAGGGACAAGTACAACTTAAACATAAATGTCACCGGATCATAGCAAAAGCTAATGCTCGTCTAATATGGGGTTCCAGTATTTCCCGCAAATAATTTAGAGTTATGTTTCACAGAAAAATAAATCGTAAATAGTCGGTGGCCCGCTGTGTTGTTAAAACGGCCAAATATCTTCTTCTGTTTATTTAGACATTCGTCAGTTCATAAAAATCATTTTTTTAAAATCTAGATTTGAAATTAATTTGCATTTCAGGCCTTTTGAAAGCATATGTAAAGTTAGATTCAGTCTTTGTGAACATAACACGCATGGCTCTCGTAACATATGTTTTTGCTTCTGCCTTTGACGGCCAAACAGGTCGCTCTGTAGAGATGAATCAGGAAATGATCAAACTCTCCTTTGCTGTGTGATAAATGAATTAGAGCTCTTGTTTTGGGTCAGCTGGTGCCATGGTGACGTGGATGTGCGTAGTGAAAGCAATGCCGTTAGCAGAAGCAGGGCAGCAACCGGGGTTTGACTTAACCAAACATTGTTTTTCCTCATCGGGATGCGGATCTGCTAATGCGAGCCAAGACAGGGAGTTCCCTTCCGCTGGGACGCACGTGCGTTTAAGAGGCTGTTGTGTCGCATCAGAGTTGCGACACAAGTTTTGAATCTAGTTATTTGGTTCAAAACTAGATGGACACAAACAGTGAGATAGTAACGTACTAACATAAAAAGTGTAATAAAAAAAAGTGTCGAGAGTCTCGGCTGCCTCTGGAGGCATTTCTCCCTCCGTGCTGTGAATGAAGCCCTTCAACCAGAAACTTACCCCGGGGGACAGCTGCTCATCCGTGGATGGATGGATTGATTCATTCGCTGCTGCTGCTGCTGCTCCAACTTTAAACACTCCCAGTCAGGGAGAAGCTCCATGTAGAAATCCTGAGAGCAATTCGCTCCTCCTCTGCAACTCAGTGACTTTAAGCATCAGATGAATTCAGCCTTTAGTCGCGCAGGTTTGATACCTTATGTTGACCAAACTTCTGCCCATGCATGGAGCCCGGGGGGCACGACACCAGATAGATTCAAATTAGCTCCATAAGAGAAGCCAAAAAAGGTTTGATTGCCTTTTTCTTTCTGCTTAACAGTCGCAAAATGTTACACTGAAATGGCAAGGCAAGTTTATTTGTATAACACATTTTCACCAACAAGGCAATTCAAAGTGCTTTAGTTAAATGAACAAAAAAGTTATATATTTTTTAATGGTAAAAACAGATTTATAAGTCGTTATTGTGCCAGAACAGAAATGCATACAATGTCCTATTCCTACATTTATTTGGTCAAGTGTTTTCTGTTTTCCTCGTCTAGAAATTTTCTGTACGGAAGACTATTAGGGCCACTGAAAAAAGAGATCTGACGTGTATTTTGAGAAAAACCTTAGAAAAGAAGAAGTTACAATTCACACCTTTTCCCCCTCTCAAAATAAAATAAGTCTGAATTTGATGGAATAAGTCACTTTCTTGTCTTTTAGCTAAGTTTGCTAAAAGCACACTTTTAGCAAAAGTGTGCTTCTAAGTATCAAATGAAACTTTGTTTTGTGGCAAACATTTAATATTTTTAGAACATTCTAATTTGTGTATATATATTTTTAAATGGTCTGGCAAGAAAGAAAAAATGTAGTTGGGGGCCAAACTAAGTTATTCAGAGGGCCTTGTATGGCCCACTGGTCACAGGTTGGAACCCCCTGTTTTAAACGTCTGGTTCGACGCAGCTGATTTTAATGAATGGCTTGTTATCCATCAAGGACAAAAGATGTTTGATACATAAAAATATTGTTACATAAATATTTGAAAACATTCAAATGAAGTGATTACTACATGAAAATATATTTGTTTTGATGTCGCAGTAATTTCGTAAATACCTAATTAAATCATTAAATGTCAAAACTATCAATCAAGAACTATTTCAATTTAATGTTAAAAAGATAATACATAAATTATAAGTTTGTCATCAATTTGTTAAATAAACTGTTTAATAATAAAATGTGTAAATTATTTAAAATCACAATTGTACAATTTATTCAGATCATTATTGATTTATCTTCCTACTACAGTCCATCATGAAATAATTTAAGTCATCATTTGTGTGATCCTGGAAAAGAACACTATAAGATAAATAAATGAATAATTAAGAAATTAATAATTTAATAAATGATAAAAATACGTATATAACTTTATAACGAATTCACAAGCTGATTAATGTTTTCATTTAATTATTTTATTATATATTTATAATAACATCTAGATAAACACAGACGTAAGCAATTATGTCCAACTTATGATTATCTAAATGCTTCAGTAATTTCTAAAATACATCACATATATAATAATCTATGTATTTATTAAAATTCTGCCCTTTGGATAAATGCGGTTTCTTTTACAAAGGAGCCAAAGTGAGGCTCGCGCTTTAATAACTGAATATTTCTGGAGGATGCGATCCGACGGAGCGCAATGACTAAACTAGTCACGTCTAATCCTCGCTAGGTGGTGCTGTAGCGTGAGATTCGGTCCTCAAATTTCTCCGAAGGTTCCGAAGAAGAAGAAGAAAGAGCACGTGTTTCCGGTTTTCCTCTGAGGGAAGTATTTGTGAGGTAACAGAGAAATAAAATGGTTCGTAAATTAAAATATCACGAGCAGAAGCTGTTGAAGAAGGTAGACTTCATCAACTGGGAGGTGGACAACAACCTGCACGAGGTGAAGGTGTTACGGAAGTATCACATCGAGAAGCGCGAGGACTATACAAAGTGAGTAAAATGTGTGATGAGATGTTTGGGGGTCTGACTGGACGCTGCGGCGTTCAGATTGGTCAGACAGGAAGGATAATGGAAAAGGTAGAAAAAGTTCAAATGTTTAAAAACGAGTTGTTCATGAAGATGGAAGCAAACGAAGATCAAAGTTGCTATTTATAAGTCTGGTCATTAGCAAAAATAAATAAATAAAAAATCACAATGTGAGTTAATTTCACTACCAAGATGGAATACTACCGAGAAATTCAGTAAAAGTAGTTTTCCAGGTTGAATACACTATATATAACCTTCCAATTAGATTCTAGTTTTACCACAGTGCAGTAAAATTCAGTTTATTATGGCAAGTTAATCGTCTAATACTGAGAACGCATGCGGCGACAGTAGAAAGAAATGTTTCCTTTCTAACAAGAAGAAACCAACTTGCAGGTTAAAAATACAAAACAGAGGCACAAAATTCACTGGACTACTTTCAGGGTAACTAATGTTGACATAATTAATTGGAGCAGAGATTGTTATCATCTACGATAAAAGCTCAACTAAATAGACAAACTACAAATAAGTACTACACCTAGTTAGGGGCAGAAGTATCTTCTTCAATTTAAACAGCGAAAGACAGGGGCGAGTGTATCATCTGCTGAGAGAGAGAACATGTTGACAGAAATTGTTCCAGATATGTCATCCTCCTGGAAAATGTCACAAAGCAGAGAAAGCATAAAGGTAGTAGCATCCATAACTGATGATGACGCATAACTGGAGAGTAGGAGGAGAAAGTAGCAGAGTGAGACGTGGTCAGAATGTCCAAGCTAAGTGCATAAATGTTCTACAGACACTCAAACACAGATTGTGGTCTTTAAAGCATCAGCTTGGCGGTTGGAGGGTTCTTCTCAGCCTTACACTGGGTCAGCAGTCTTAATATGTGAAACATTTATTGAGTTTTTGAAACTCAATAGTTTTTTTTTCTTTGCTGCCTTAATTTTAATACATGTTTACCACGTGAGAGTATTTTATATGTTCAACTAGAGCTGATGGACGTTTTTCAGATTCCCAAACAGCAGAATCAAATCAGAGTCATTAAGTCTTTACCTCATCATGATATAGGACTTTAAAGTGTTAGTAAGACGTAATGTGTATTCCATCTGAACGAGATGTGTTAGAACAGCATATAGGGAGGAAATGGTTGGTTTTATTGTAGGTTGTGTCTTTTTTTTAATCTTTCAGGTACAACAAGCTCAGTCGGAACATCAGAGAGCTGGCGCAGAAGATCAGAGACCTGGATGAGAAGGACGGCTTCAGAGCTCAGAGCACACACCGCTTCCTGGAAAAGCTGTGAGTCACCAGAGGCCATTGGGTCGGTTTGGGTCGGAACCGAAACAACCCAAACAGAACCAGTGAAAGACTGAAGAGTCACAAACAAATCCAAAGGAAAAGACATTTATCAGTAAATGTAACAAAAACACAAAGAACTAAGCATTTTTTTGTTTATATTCACATTAGTGTAGATATATTTATACATGTACAGTTGAAATCAGATGTTTACATATACATTATAAAGAGAGAGATCTTTTTTCTTCACCATCCTGACGAGAAGTAAGACTAAATCTTTCACGGCTGTTGGAATGACTAAAATTATCTCTGGTTGGTAAATATAATTTATGTCATTTGGAAAACCCTTTTTGACCCATAATATGATCACTTTAATTTCAGCTTTATAAAAGTTCCTGAGTGCTTTGGATAACCTTAATCAGTAATGGCTTCCTCGTTCCTGAACGCCACTACAGCTCAGGTCTTGTTTCGTTGTTGTCGATGAAACTACAGAATTTTCACAAAGTCTTTTGCTTTTAATTTTGGGTTTAACACATTTCTCAACAGAATTGTTTCTGGGACACAGAACCCGCTTACTTCCTGACAAGCTGGACGTTCATTGAGTTTATGTCTGGGTTTTAGGTTTCAGGTGTCTGGATTGTGAAAAACAGAAAAAACTTTAGTCTGAGTCAATTATGGTGAGAAAAATGTGTTTTATTTTTATGCAGCGCATGTAAATATCTGGTTTCAGATTTAATAGTTCATTTCAGGTAAAATAATGTCTTAGTGCTTTTGCTGTAAAATAGGTATTTCTTTTCGACGTCAAGGGAAGTCCATCATTATTTTACTACACGTGGTACGATGGCTATAAACATCACTTTGATCTACAGGTGCAGCCATTGCAGTTTTCGCCCGATTCCCAATCTTTGCAAAGCCTAATCTGCTGATTAGGCATTTTGTCTGATACCTACTTTTTATTTTTATCTAAAAGTTGCTAAATATAACAATAAAGTTGCCAAGTTGGCAGCAGTGGAGCGAATATTAGCTGCGTTTCCATTACAAATGTGTGCAAAATTTTGTCGCCAATTTAAAAAAAAAAAAACACAATTTATCAATTACCGTGCTTCCATAAAATTAAAATCACAATTAAAATCACACTTTAATAAGCTTGTTCACGCAGTAAGTTATCAAAAACAATCATCCTCCTATCACTTCCTGTCGTCTTCTTTGTCGTTTCTGCCAGTAGTAACATCTGGCCATTGATCATGTGACTCGTGTGATGTGAAAGTGTTTCCATTGCAGTTTTGCAAAATAAAACACTTTTTCTATATGGCTAAAAAAAACACCTCATCCTAGCATAACATTTTAATCCAAAAAATGTTTGTGTTTTTTTCCCGAAATGTCCATTAAGCAAATTTATTCTTTAAATGTCAAATTGCACACTTCTATAGTCGGTGGAAATGCAGCTAATGTTAAGCAGAAGGAAACGGTGTCTGGTTTTTAGACCATTGTGGAAGAAGAAAAAATTGGTTTCACATGTCAGCCAATCGCCCAAAATTAATGAAATCGTGGCTGACTGATCGGTCCGCCCCTACTTTGATCACATCTGTTGTTGCCCTCTGACCTTCACACATGAAGCCTCAGTGGATTGTGACTCGTGTTAACCTGATGCGACACTGTCTGCTCCTCTGGTTGATCAGGTACAGCATCGGCCTGATCCCCACCAGACAGAACCTGTCGCTGACAGAGAAGGTCACGGCCTCGTCCTTCTGCAGGTAAAATCTCCACAAACACAAACTGATGCATTGTTGCAGCTGTTTTATCCTGCCTGTTTGTTCACCTGCAGGAGGCGGCTGCCCAGCATCATGCTGAACCTCCGCATGGCTCAGAACCTGAAGACGGCCATTACCTTCATCCAACAAGGACGTATCCTTCAATCCGTGTGTCCGTCTGGTGTTTGTTGCCCAGAGAGAACGTACGTTTGTTTCCATCCAACAATAAAGGTTGTTTGGTAGTTTTCCTAAACATGCTGACAGATATTCGTGTCGGCCCGGACATCGTCACAGATCCAGCGTTTCTCGTCACAAGGTCGGCCTCCAGCTTGGTTTATAACGCCTGACATCCCCCACAAGATATTTTTGTTTATAAAAATCAGCAGCACTGTCTGAAATTATGTCTTTGTTTTAGAAATATGGAAGATTTTGTCACCTGGGTGGACTCTTCGAAGATCAAGCAGCACGTCCTGAATTATAATGACGAGGTGAGACTTTCATTCATTCATGAATAAATGGAGGAGCTTCACTGTAGCTGCGTTTCCACTAACCATAACTGACCATAACATTCGCTTAATGGAAACACGGCAATTCCAAAAGAACATGTTTTGCTTTGGAAATGTTTCTACGTTAAGATGAGGTGGTTTTTTGACCATATTGAAATAGATGTATTTTTGCAAAACTGCGATGGAGACACTTTTTTTTTTTTTACATTGCACGAGTCACATGATCAACAACCGGACGTTGCTACTGGTGGAAACGACAAAAGACGACAGGAAGTAGTTGGAAGATGATGGCGAGGCCTGATTTCTTAATGACTTATCAAATGAACAAACTTATTCACGTGATTTTAATTGAATTTCTGGTTCTATGGAAACATTACAATTGTGAAATTGTGTTTTCTTGATATTAGCAGAATATCAACAAACATTTGCACATATTTGTTATGGAAACGCAGCTTTAAGAGCCTCTGTTATTGAGTTATGACGATCTCTGTCATGTTGTCTTAATGTAGGATCATGACTTACATTAATGTTTCTGTTACAGAGGGACGACTTTGATCTGATGGCATGAGTGGGAATGAACTGTGCTGCAAAGACAACGGAGGAGGAGGAATGCTTAAAACTCCAACAGGACAGACTTACGGTCTTCTGGCCTTGTTTACTGTAGATTCCTTCTGGATATGAAGGATGAATGCTGCCACATTCAGCATGAAGCGGTCTTTAAATGTCAAACTCCTGGCTTTAACATTAGGACTGCACCAGTAAATGGGCCCTGATTTCCTTTAATTTTGGCGATCGGCCGATACTTAATTTTTAATTATTCAGGCCGATACCTGAATTATTAAAAAAAATAAATTGATAGTCAAAGTCTAAATCAGCAGGTCAGGTTGTCCTCATGGACCCATTGACTCGTCTGTAAGTGTCTTTCCTTGTGATAGTTGACGGGTTAAAGATTGTTGAACAACCAGAAATCCTGTATTGGTGAAGCCCTGTTTAAAATACCTCAGGAAAATAATTTAGTTCCAGAACTTTTTTTGCAAAAAAAATATATATACATGTATATATAAAATCTGATCCTTTTAGCTAGGTAATTTCTTTGCTTCAATTCACACCATTACCTGTTTCTCACCTCATGGTAAAAATCCAGGTCCTTTATTTTGGTTGTGTTTTTATTGCTTGTTCATAACAATTCAAACATACAAAATAAAGCATTTACTGGGATCAGTAAATGTGTTTTCTGAAAGATGCTGATTGAATAGTAAACTTTCTGACAGGAACCTTGTGAACGTGACCAACCAGGAACTGAACAGAATGAAGCACAGGAATATAAAGATTATGTATTGAAGTCAGTAACAGTGACTGGTTTCCAAATAAGTTACTGTTCAGGTTGATTTAATGTAGTTTTCAAATTATTTAATTAAATCAAATTTTTTTTCTCTTGATTTATTGGACTGGAAAAAATTTGTAAGAAAAACAATTCCTGAACACTGTTAGGCCACATAAACTAATTTCATTAAAGTACTTCTAAGAAAGCTAGGAAGTTATTAGAAAGCGTATTCTAATAATTCAGGTTAAAAGTGAAACCTAAATATGTTATGGATCTACTTCACTGAAAAATTTCAAGTATTTATTTGGATTAATTTTGATGTTTGACTGAAATGGAATTACAACCCAAACTTCACGAGTCGTGAACCTGGTTTTGTATTTTGTAGTTTTTTTGTAGATTTGCATTGTATTTTTTATTTTTATTTTTTACTGCTTTAGAATATACCTGCTTTTTACGATAAACAGTTAAACCCAGAGAGACTATTCATGATGTCACCATACATGATAGTTTGCCAAATCTTTAATTTTTTTTTCAAAACTATATAAATAAACCAGAGTGTTTTCCTCACAGTGTCAACATACTATCTGGAAGCTGCTGCTGCTTCTTCTGTCGTGTAACTCAGAGAAGCTCCACCTCCATTGTGCAAACATCTGCCTGTGTAAACAACCACAACGGCCCACTGTAGAACATTTGTCTCCGTACAAAAGAAAAGTCCAACTAAACACTGATAGCTCTGGTTTCACAGAATACAAAACCTAAAGCTACAGCAGAGAAGAAAGGTCTTCCTCCACCACAGAGAGAGGGGAAACTTTCCCCCCTTTTCAGAGTCTTTGTTTAATCATCAAAGCCACCAAAAGCGCACATAGATGATCAGCGTGACGAAGACCAAAACCACGGCAGCGACTTTAGCATAGGTGGAGCGGGTGTTGAGGAACCTGGCGTCACTGCGGTACTTCTCGGCCTGGCTGCGCAGGTTGCTGGCCTTGGTGTCCAAAGCTGATGAAGAAAGCAGATTCGGGGTTAGCTGGAGTTGGACAGCTGGCCAACGGGTTGGGGTTTTACTCCAAACTGGTTACCGGAAAGAGCTTCTCCTCTCTGCAGGACTTCCTCAATATTTGCCACCATGATTCTCTGGACGTCCTGCAGCTCCGTGCTGACGCTGCTCAGGTTCCTCCGGGCCCTGCTGTCAACGTATGATTTCTTTGTTTTCTGGATGTACGTATCTAGAATATGAAAAAAGTTACTTTTTTCCCCTTTGCTCTTTACATACGTGTCCTAAAGTGGACCTAAAAGACATTCCCTTCTTTTAATTCTTCAATTTCAGAAAACACTCCGACAATAAAGATTAGATTTTAGTCAGATATTGTGAATATTCCGCTCCTTCAGATGTTTAGCGTAAATGCTAATCTATTGTTTGCATTAAATTTTTTAAATTATGATTTTTTGCACATAAAGACTAATGAAGACTTTAACCCTTGCTAAATTTAGGAAACGTTCTTTATGTTTCTAGCATTCCTAATACTGCGGACACACGATGTATCGGCATTAACATTGGTGACGATCCGATAAATAAAACTGGGCCGATAACAATGAATGTTTATTTCCATCTTGTTTCCATTTGTATTTCAAGAGGGGGTTGGTTTTTGTTTGGTCGTGTGACCTTAACAGCGTTTCTGTTGACCAAATAACCGCACATTTTCATATTTTGACAATAAATTTTCGCAATAGAAACACTCCAATTTTGAAATTTTTTTTAAGTATTTGCGCTAGGATGAGGTGGTGGGTGTTTTGGTCATATCAAAATTGGATTATCTCGCAAAACTGCAATGGAATTTTTTTTTTTGTTTCACACAAGTCACAATCAACAACCAGATGTTACCACCAACGAAAACCATGAAGAAGATGACAGGAAGTAGTTGGAGGATGATGGTGTGGCGTGATATTTTTAATGACTCACAGAGTCAACAAACTTATTCGCCTGTGATTTGAAATGAGTTTCTGATTTGATGGAAACACTGCAATTCGACATTGTATTTTTTTCTACATTAAAACATTTTAATTAAAGTGATAGCGATGCAGCATAAGACTGTGTGGGATTTAACAGAAACATAGAAGCAATGTCAGCAGTGTGGTCGTTTTTTTTTCACTGTGTCAAAATGGTAGCAAAATCTATATTATATATGATATCAGCAAATTGATAATCAGTCCAAATTTTCATAATATTCAATCTGGCACAGATAAATTGCTACTATTTTTGCTCTGAAGAAAGAATAGCTTTAGTCCAGAGTTGGAGCTCATGGAAACCAGCAACCAATCAAAATGTTATGAGTCACAACATCTAAAACTCATTTTAGCTAAATTTTTTAAAAGTCCACAGATACAAAATTAAATCGAACATCTACTGACTGAGACGACGAAGCTCCTCGTTACTGAACAAACCAATTTTTTTTTATAGGACCAGTTAAGAACTTTCTGAAGCACCAGCCCTGGTTTTGCACTGGAACCGTTCTAATGGGAAAACCCAAAGAGAACCTTACCAAACTCTATGAAGGAGTATGGCCTCGTCACCGTGGGGACTCTCTTTCCGTACTGCTCACAGAATTCATTGTGGAGGTCCTCTAGGTACCCAAAAGCCATCTTTTTAGGGAAAGAGGCGTCACAGAGACACAGGCAGCAAACACCCTGGGATATGAAGTAACTGGGAGGAGGAGCGGGGGGTGAGTCAAACCCATAAATAATCGAAAGGTCTTCGATTTCAGGTTGAATCTATAAATCTCAACTGACCAGAAGTTCACGTTCCCAGCCTCCAGCATGCAGCGGTCCGGGCTCTGAGCGTCGAGTTTCCGGAGCAGCTGCTTGGCCTGACTCTGGTAATGCTGGAGGTCTCTTCCTAACTGGCAGAAAACAGTCAAAGCACATCCATGTTTGTTACAGTAGCTGTAGAACCAGTCAGTGAAAACAGCCCCTAATGGCGCAGGTCGTTTAAAACCTGCGGCATTGGTCACATCTGGATGTGACCAAATTATCTGTGAGTTCTGTCACATTAAACTTGAACTCTGAGTTATCTGACTCCGTTTCTCACTGTTTACAGATTGAATAGTATCCTTTACTGTCAATGGGGGAAATTCAGGTTCAACAGCGGCTAAGTGACGGGACGTAGACTCACGTAGGTTCACACAAAGATAAAAGAATAAAAACTAAATGAAAATATACTGTACCATAAGGGCAGGAGCATAGCTAAAAACAAACATGAAATATTTTGCCGTTATTAAAAATAGTAAAAATATCAAATAACACAGCTAACCCTGCACTCACTTCCATAACACATATAAGCTTAAAAGGCTGAAGCCATGAGGTGGCAGTGCTCTGTTTTATACTAAGTTTAGATGTTAAATCTTTCAGCAAAACAAAGAATACACTACAGCCATGACTTATTTCTATTTTCTTTTCTTCCGTTCATGCATTCATTTAACCAACTTTTGATTGGAGCTCTGTGTGCAGCTATCGGAGCCCAATTTAGCCCTCATTCAAACCTGTTCATCTTCCTGGATGGACGCAGCCAGCGGCAGACCGTCCGCCAGCCGAGCGATTACCGTGAGGAAGATCATGCTGACAGATGTGGGCGCTCAGCGGCTGCTCGATCAGCCAAGACACCGAACAAACTTCTCTCTGCAGTTTACTGCGACAGTGCATTTGTAACGCGCAGGGCGGAAATGGTTCGGTGCACCTTCGAATTAGGTCCGACTGACAACACACGGTGACGACGCAATCCAGAGGTATGCTACGGTGGTTTACGGTTCTCGAAAACTAGATTTTTAAGGAATACAACAGCTGTAATTAAAAAAAATTGGCTTGTGTTTGACACATTCCCTCGCGCTATTTCGTCACTGTGACAGAGCGCTTCGGCGGGGGAGCAGACGGCGCTGAGTGAGCCGAGTCGAGCGGAGCTGCAGATGCTGTCTGAGCGGCAGCTCCGAGCGGACTGACAGCACAGGAAGGAGCCGCTGAGCCATGGATTCACCAGAAAGGTAAAGCTGCCTTTTCCATTTCGCCCCCCTCTCCGTTCCGCTCTTCAGAATAACGTCTCGGCATTTATCCACAGCCGCCGGAATGGCGCCTCTTTCCCCAACTTACGTTATTTATTAAATCAATCTAGCATCCTGTATACATCCTCCCCCCTCAAACACTGCGGTCCACAACTCTCCCTTCCTCTTTAGAAATGCTGTGAAATCAGCCCATCTGTAGGTTGGAATGTTTTACTTGGAGTTAGCTAGGCTCTTTTCGTCTTTTCTTTATTATTATTATTATTTATTTTAGAAAAGAAAAGATGTTTACAGTTATAAATGAAGCATTTATGCTAGTGGTTGTAATTGGAACGGGGCCCCGGAAGCAGCTGAGTCCGCAACTGGATTCTCCTTCACCGGCCGCTCAGGAACAACCAGACCCGCATCAGGATGGATCACTCTGGATCAATGGATCAGATGGATCCCACCCTCCATGTTGAAGTCTGCTCTGCAGCATTAGGACGTGGGAGATGGGAGCGCGCGTGCAGTGTAATCCCCTGCTCTAAACAGGGGGAAAAAAAGAAGAAAAAAACACCATTCACTAATAGAAATGACCCAGTGAGATCCCCCCCCAGACCCCCACCAACTCTGAAAGGCCTGATTGTTGACGAGTAGCGGGCTTGTCGCTGGTCCCAGTCCCGTGTGTGATGGTGAATCACAGCTAGTTTTATTGTCCATTCAGGAGTAGAGTGAGGAGATTGTGTTTTTGATTATTATTTCAAGGGTGGGGCACTTCATGACTAATTGATTAGAAAAACTGAGATTAGTTTCACGCAGTTAGTTCTTAATATTCTTTGGTGTTTTATTGATGATGGCAGACAAATTAAAGAGCAACACCTTTAATTATCCATCATCTGATTGTTGATCGTTGTTTTGAGGCTGCTGAGCCACACATTCACTGATGGGCCATGACAGTCTGGATTCCTGCCTAACATTGTTTTACCCTTCGAACTATGGTGATGTATTAGGGCCATTGTAGATAGGAAAAAAAATCTCTGAAATTTTCTATAAAAAAAAAAAAAGATTTTGAAAAGTCAAAACGTTCCCGGGAAAAATACTCATATAGTTTATAGAAAAATTGTGGAAATTTCTAAATTTGAAAAGTGGAAATTATTCACTTTTGAAGCTCAAAAATGTTCTTTTTTCTAAAAAAATAAAAATAAAGAAAAAAAGATAAATAAAAAAAAATTCTGAAGTTAATCATAAAATTGCATATTTTTTGTTGCAAATTTGTAACTTTTCAAACTCAGAAATTTCCAAGTTTTTCCTGGACATTTCTGAGATTGATCTCAACATTTTTATGCCTTTTTCTAGCAAATTTTTGGCTTTTCAAACTCAGACACTTTCAAGTTTTTTTTCTCCAAAATTTCTGAGATTTATCTCAAAATTTGTCCGCTTTTCTTAAATTGTTGTCTTTTCAAAGTCTGAAATTTCACCTTTTCTTTTCTACAAAATTTCTGAGATTAATCTAAAAATTTCAGAGTTTTTTTTTTTTTGGCAGAAAGTACTTCTTGCTGATCAGCCAGAAAACTTCAGTCGGTGCATTCCCTGGGTCCCGTCCTGTTTAACGTGTCCCTGTCATTAACCCTCCTGCTGTCACTGATGAGAGTTTGCCTTCCTGTTATCGTCTACAGGTGTGCCTGTAAAGCTTTGGGCTGAGGAGGAGAGCCGTACAGGAGGAGATGGGCTGCACCTCTGCCAAGCAGGTGTCTTCTGTTCCCAGCGATGAGGAGGGCCAGAGCAAATCCCACAGCAACGGGGACCTCGTCTCTGGTCAGTCTGACACTGAGGGACTTATTCTTCCTCCTAACTCTTCCTGTAGCTTTAAACAGAGGGTACTGTTGGATGGGGATGGAGGGATCTGGACATTCTTCCCAAAGGGACAGAATCTGCTTGGACAGTTGGAGGCGGTTGTGTCGGACGGTGGCAGAGTACCTTCAGGGGTGAACGAATAGCCTCGCCCCCCTCCGCAACATCCTGCCAAGGGACGAAGAGCGCCCCGCAACAGGAGGGCCGTCGTTATTGTTATGCAAGACTAAAAAGAGGGAAGCGCTGCCAAATTCAGCTGTTATTCAGGCGTCTCCTCCCCAGAGCGCGGCGTCGTTAGAGCTGAAAGTAGGGCAGAAAAGAAGTGAGACTTTCTGATTCAGTTCAGTTCAAAAGCACTTTATTTATCCCAAAGGGAAATTAAAGCTTGTCGTAATTCATATCGTCCGAGTATCTTCAACGAGTGGATGGGGATGCTCCACTAGCAATCAGTCTCGCAACGAATATAAAGAATCCTCTGACAGCTGCTGTCATGACATGCCGACAGTCAGGGCAGCAGAGACGATATTCCATAACAACTGAATGACATCATCAGTTGTTAGCAGGCTCTGCTGATCCAGCTCCTCTGCTTTTGATGCTCCTGTTTAAATATCAACCTGAGAACAAATAAAATAACCAAAAACGGTAGAAAGAAAACTTGAAGTAAAGACTTAATATTATTAAATATACTGATCATGAGAAAGTTAAAAGCCTCATTAAAACACTGGAGGGAGTGATGTCATTTGAGCGTCGAATGGAAACCAAAAGCCTGGGTCGTCCTGTCACCATAACACATTTTATTGAACGATAAATTGTCCCAGAAGTTATCGCCACAAACAAAAATATTGTTGTTTTTGAAACCATTTTTGTGCGATATAATGATAATGGCACAATAATGTAAGAACACATTACATCGTTCTTAGCGTGAACATTTAACAGAGGACCTGGGAGACGTTTTAAACATCCAGAATAAATCAACAAAACAACAAAAGCAGCAGACTGAAGACTTTTATCATCCAGTTTTTGGCAGACAGAGAAAAACGATAAATCATACAAATGGAAATGATTGGCTTTGTTCTAATTTATTGTGTGATTAATTGATTTATTGACAGTCCAAGCTACAAGTGTGTAGCTCAGAAAATTAAAGTAATAACATCAGCACAATATATATTTTTTTAAATACAGAAATGTGAACCTCATGTAATCTTCTCTCAGTAGCTGCTCTGGGCTCCTGTATTGCTGCATCAGTTTGTGGTGGCATGGAGGAGCTGCCTTCAGGAACCCTAGTAGGTTATCAATGGGGTCAAAGGTCAGGGGAGTCTGCTGGCCAAGCACAGGAACATTGAGGCATTGGTTCCTTTGGCAGTGAAATTCTGCACATTTGTAATGTGCGCATCACTCATTGATGTGAGTGAATATTAAAGAATCATATCTCAAATATTTAGCAACTTTTCAGACAAAGGGGGGTAAAAAAATCAGTATTCGGAATCGGCAGCTCGGGCTTTTAAAGATCGGTGATCGGCCAGAAAACTGCAATCGATGCGCTTCTTATTAATATCTATTCATCCATAAAGATCAGGTTTATGCTCCATAATTCTTCATTCCACCTGCAGCAGTTTGGAGCCAGAGTCCAATCAGAGCGGCTCACCTTTCTGCTGCGGCTGCACTCTGACCGCCTCACGGCTTCACCTTGTTGACTCTCTGCTCCCCCCTCTGACCTCTGAACAGCAGCTCATCTCTGACTTTATTGGGTTTTTGTTCATTGAGTTCCAGAGGCGGCTAACGTGAAAATCCCTGGAGATCTACAGACACCGACCAGATCATCTGGCCCTCATAATCACATCACCGTCCGAGTCGACCAGATCACTCCAACAGAACGAGCCGGAGCCACCGAGCTGACACCGCCGGAATATTAAAAAAAAAGAAAAGAAAAGCTATTGATATTCTGAATAAATATATTTACAAATCTTTCAGCATCGCATCTAGACGTTTTTAGGCTCACAATTTGATTCAGAAGCCTTTATTTTTTTTCTGTTCATATTACAGATTCTGTGTAAATGATGCGACTGGCAAGAGGAAACGACAAATAGAGAAATATTTAAAATAATTTGCTATTTACGGTACATCAAATTCCATCAGTTTGCATTTAAACAAAAATAGTTTAGTGCATCAAATTATGTAACTTAAATTACCAGCATTAATTTAGATTTAACCACCTGGCTTTTTCTTAAATAAATAACTGTCCAAGATGTCATATTACAAAAAAAATAAAGCAGACTAAAATCAATTTTTGAGCATTTTGAATCAATTCAGAATTCCCAGAAATAGAAATTCTGATTCTCCATAGAATAAAATTTTTTTCTATCTGCGCTTTTACTTCCTGATCTCTCAGAGCGTGGGATCGGACAGAGGGGAACCGGACCGGCATGTCATGTTCTGCTGCTTGCCAGCCATTGTCGGGTCGGGCCTTAGAGCCAGACGCCAGAGCATGTAATTACTTTGAGGAGAACGGAACTGTGAGAATAGTTGACCTCAGAGGATTGTCCCGAATCGACCCGCCGCCGCTCCTGCTGTTTTAATAATAATAATAATAGTAAAAGGGGCGGGGCTTCTCTCTGTGTCTGCTTCTCCACAGACGAGCACAAGATGAGAGGCGTGGAGAAGGACAAGCTCATTAGTGGAGAGGAGGCGGGAGACGGCGGCCATGACGGCTCAGTGCGTGATCCCGCTCTGTTTGAAGTGTTTTTGAGTTTGACTTTATTGAACGTCGTGTTATAAAGGAATAAACAAAGTTATATACAAAGGAAATACGTTTAAACAGACACAGATGTTCAGAAATATCAGAGCTTCTTTAATTATTACAGTGACTTTATTCTGATAATGTTTGATTTTATTCTCGTTGAATTGACTTTACTCTCAAAACTTATAAAAAACTTTTAGATGTTAATGTTTTAAATTCGGCCTGCAGAAAACCCGCAGAGATTTGACTTTCTAACTTGCAGCTAAAGAAAATTAAAGAGGCATAAATGAACCGTTTTTATGTCCCTTCTTGTATTCTTCTGATTATAATTGAGCACAAAATCATTACAGAGGCTGTCAGGCTTTCCCTCAGTGTATTATAAGCATGGCGGGCCTCCAGGCTTTACTTGTGCCCCCAACAGGCTAAGCATTGCTTTTTTTTAAAGTCTTTTTAAGATTTTTGCATTTTTTAAATACTTTATAGTTGATGTTCAGGTATTAATCTTCCAAACTTTTGATAACACATGGTTATCAAGTGACATTTTCAAATTTCCTGTCCACTTTAAACGTCTTTAACTCAAAAACACGACGGGCTGCTGGATGAGTGACTGCCCTGGTGCCCAGCCACCAGGCTTAGCGAGCGTTCTGGGGGAAACCTTGGGCTGCAGTAGTGATGATGAGTGCTGTGCTTTGTCCTGCAGGAGAAGAGCGCTCTGCTTGGAGTAGGACAACATCCCAATGAATCGGGATCCAACGGGAAGATTCTGTGAGTCTGAGCAATGCTGAAGTTTGGTCGGTTTTCTCTCAGGTTGAGGCGCTAGAGGATATTTCTAACTGGGTGTCTGTTCCCCCACCCCTTAAGGAGCATCCACTCCTCGGAGAGCCAGCAGGAGTTCTTCCGGATGCTGGACGAAAAGATCGAGAAGGTAAGGGAGGTGAATGGGTGGCTGCGGCGTTGCTGTTCTGCCCAATGACAGGCAGGAGATTAACGCTGCAGCTGCTGCGGATCTGTATTTAGCAAGGACACGACAGATGACACAATGATGCATAACAGACTCAATCTGTCACATCCAGTGTATGAGTAATATGGTTACAGGCGAGTCTATCACATCTAACACAACACGGGGGGGGGGGGCGGTAGGGGGATGAGTGACCGCTGATATCCCAGACTGTGCCAGCATGCAGAACAGATGGCTGGGGAAGAGTACGGGAATTGATAATGTAATAAAGTCCAATTCCATTTCTCCTTCTGAACCCAGCACTTAGCCACATCCCTCAGCTTATGTATTTACTTTTTTTAATTATTTTAAAGCTGCAGTATATAACATATATATATATATATTTCTTAAACCATGTAATGACAGTGTAACATTAGACAGATAATCTGTGAAGAGGTCAATCTCCTCCACCTCCTTCCTGAGATGCCTTAAGAAATGCTCTGACCAAAAACAGCCAACCAATTAGAGCCAGGAGGAGGGTCCAAGCGCCGTCAATCATTCTCTTCTCATGTACTCGCTGCTAAATGTGCTACTGGCAGAGAGACAACTTACTGTTCCAGGAAAAACTGTTTATCTGCCGTCCCATCACCATGGTAACTTAGCCGTAGAGTTCACAACAGGCTACGCTAGATGCAGCATAGCAGAGAGCACAGAGATGTGGCGCTCAGACTCACCTGGTGATTGACAACGCTAAGACCCGCCTCCTAGCTCTGATTGGTTGTTTCTAGTTAGCACTGGGAGAAGGTAGAGAGCTCGATTTTTAAATTTTTTTCCCCACAGATTATCTGTCTCATACTGTCACAACATATAGACAGTTAAAAGAAATGTGTTAAAAATATATATATATATTTTACAAAAAGTTACATACTGCAGCTTTAACACATCACTCATACAGGATAACATGGTGGTGGCAGCATCATGCTGTGTGACGCTTTTCTTCTGCAGGGACAGGGATGCTGATGGTACTCGATAGGAAGACAGGTGGCGCTAAATGCAAGATGTAATTTGAGACTAGGGTGGAGGTTGACCTCCCAACAGGAAGTGATCCTTAAGTCAAAGCTCCAGCGGCGTGGCTGGTTCTAAAAGTTTCAGGAGGCGTCAATACAAACACACACCACACTTCCATTTTAGATCTCTACTTGTTGAAACCATTCATTTCCCTTTCACTTCACAATTCTGCTCTATTTTGTGCAGTGACGTGCGGTGAGGTTCATAGCTGGTGAGGCACCGACTTAATTGTAATCGGATTTACAAATCTAGACCCCCTGTATGTTATTGTTTACATAAGAAAATTTCGCGCATGCGTACAATGCTGGAGGGCAAAAAGATTATTCTTTAACATGTGATGCTTAGCCGCGCCGCCGCTGCAGAATAATTCCGTTATCTCAATCAAACTTAGACATGTAGATATTATTAATTTCGTGCTGTGCTTAACAGCAAAGGGAGAAACCGTTAAAGTATAACTCAAAACCACGTCTTTCTCGCTCTCTATATCAGCGCAGCTACTGTATGTCTAGATCGCTGTAACTGTCTCTTACTCTGCAGTTGTGGAGTCACAATGTCTGAGTTCATGAGCGCCCCCAGCGATGAGGCACGAGAACTGCCTGCCTCACCTCGTATCTGTTCTCTGCCGTTTCTGATCGCTCCTTAACACACGAAACACGTTACACACACAGTTGGTGACAATAAAAACACAGTACATTAAATACATAAGCTAAATTATGGAAAATCTGTTCATACATTAAATGTTTTTAACCATTTTATTGGCGACGTACAGACAGGAGGAGCATGCTCTCATAGAATGGCAAGCAGTGCAGTTAGCAAGAGGTTGCGCAATCCCAGGTGAGGCTCAGCTCGCTGCTGCCTCACCGGCTTCGCTTCTGAACATTTGAATGGGAAAATGCGAAAATTAAGTGCTTTTGAAGAAAAATAACATCAGATTTGGTTAAATTAAATGATACTTCATAGTACAAACCACAGGGTGAAAATATCTTTATAAATGATTTTGTTATTATATATTATTTTTCCATGATGACAGGTGAGGCTCTGCCTCCCCTGACCGCACGTCACTGATTTTGTGTCGGTCTGTCAATTCAAACACCAATACAATAAACCGAAATCTGCAGTTGAAGCAGGAAAAAGATGAAAGGGTGTAAATACTTTTCACCTAAACAGTCCAGCATTTTTGAAGGGAAAAAAAAAGTCATTGTTACTGTTCATTGGTCTCTAGTGTAAACAGCAGCTGCATTACCATTACAAGTAATAATAATAATGCATCATATTTTTATATCCCTTTTTTGAACACTCATAGACTCGAGAGAAAATAAATTAATAATGTATATTTACAAATGTTAAATATTTCCATGTGGGAAAAACTTCTTTCAATAATCTGCTCATGTCGAAAAAACAACATTTTGCAATTATGGTTTTCTCCATTAAATGAGGAAGGCAACTAAAATCTCACGTGAATAAGTTTGTTCCCAAGGTAACTCTTTCTTGTTTTCTTCAGTGGTTATTGATGCGACTCCTGTGACGTGAAAAAGGGGTCTGCACTGGAGCTTTGCAAAAGGAACTAATTTCGATACTCACAAAAAAAACACTTTCCTCTTAGCATAAAAACTTTTTTTTTATAGAGAAATAAGAATCTTTCGAAATTCACATGTATCCATCAAGCGAATCTGTTTTTGAAATGTCAAATTCTGCAAACATATAGAAACGCGGCTAGCGAGTGCTGATTGTGTGTGTTGTGTCCAGGGTCGGGACTACTGCTCAGAGGAAGAGGACGTGACATAGCCTCACCGTCCTGGATCCGACAGGATGGAAGACGGGGCGGACTCCGGGGCACACGGGGCTTGATCTTGTTTTAATAAACGGCGGAGAGGGATTGGATTGAAGCCGGGACGTTTTCTCCCTCCCCTACCCACAGCCTGAGCTTGGTCGATTCCAGCTGAGATCTGGAAGAGACGGCCTCCGTCCGGAACGAAGCCATCACACCGACCCAGAGTCAGAAACATGAACTGAAACGTATCAGACTACCGTCAGTATTCATCCACTCATGTGGACCTGTGCTAAAGTTGCGTCATTTTCTCCCGTGACAAGTCTCTTCCCCCCCCTGCCGCAGAGACGCAGAATGAACCTGTTCTCGCCACAGCGCCCCCGTCTGTCCAGAGGTATCTACGTCAAACAAGGCTCAGGGTTAAAGTGTTGAAGTGTAGCCGTCCCGGTCCTTCCTCTCACCGAGACACTTTCGCACCACGAAACGTACACAACAAAACGCACTGGCGCACCAGAGTTAGTCACGTTTCCTGCTTCAGTTTCTGTTCCGTGTGACGACGAGGTCGACGCTGCCGCAGCACACGGACGTCTTTCCCTGTATGTCAGTCACCAGTGTTAAATCTCTCATTATGTTTCTTTGTTTTGACTTTTTTTTTTTTTTTAGGAAAATTAAAAGTGTTTACACGAATTCGACTGGTTCTATTCTAGAGATGAGCAGAGGGACAGCAGACACACAAGATCAAATGTTCAGCTAATTATTAATATTTATATACTATTGGATATTAATATACTATTAATAATTAATGGTGACATTTCTGGGGTATTTCTGGTGGCTCTTGGCAGAGAATGTGTCCATGTAAAACAGCATATGGCTCACTGCAGTGTTTTATTTAAAATATATATATTTTGCATATTTGCTGAAACAGTAACCATGTCATGACAACACGTTGAGAAAGTAAATCTGTAAAAAAAAAACTAACTAAATCAAGCTACAAGTAACAACCAATCAGAGTCAGGAGGCGGGTCTTAGTGCTGTCAATCATCATGGTGAACACTGCTCAGCTGGACTCCAGCTCCCCCCATGCTATCTGATGCTCTAAAGCGGCTTCCCAATAACAGTCTGGCAGGAATGAACAAGTTCATATGGGGGGAAAAAAGCAAAAACAAGAACTTTTCTACGTTTCCTGGGAATTTATTCCAAAATTCAGTCACTTCAGGAAGTTATTTTTTCATTACATTTATTCTACCTTTGATAAAATATGCAATATTTCAGTACAAAACTAATATTTGAAATAAAACTTGAAACAGATTTCCCCTCTTGTCCTGAGCACTTGTGGACACATGAAGAAGGGAAACGTCCTCCAAGGAAGAGGAAGCTGACGACAAAGTGGGATAATTACATCTGTCATGAAATGAAAAGTCACTATTGAATGTTTCATACCCCTCTTATCCATGCCAAGACCACGAGGATGTGAGGACCGCACTGCTCTGAAGTTTCAAACTGTAGAGCTGCACAAGCAGGAGAGGAGAAGCACACTGCCATCAACGCTGCTGCTGCCGCCTCTTCCGGTGCTGCCGCCGCCCCACGTCCTCAAAGGGCCCAACAGGGGGGTCGGGGGTCACCAACCCATCGGTCATCCTCTGGTAGACCAGGGTGGAGTCGGACGCCACGGCACACAGCAGCAGAGGGAAGCCCCGGTCCAGCGCCTGGCGGATGCTGTTCAGCAGAGAGGGAGAAGCTGAGTTAACAGCGACAGGAGGAAGGAAAAGGAGAGGCGGAGCAGTTCTGCTGCGGATCGGACCTCCTGTGGCTTAGAGATTGGTGAACCGGTAGCGGCAGGATGGTGTGGACCGGACCTCCATCCTTCTCCTGGGCCTCCAGCAGAACCGCCTGCAGGTCGGGAATTTTCACACAGGAGACCTCCTTCCACCGACGCACTGCAAAGCACAAATACACAGCCTGCTGCCATTTATGTGGCCGATACCGAGAGTCTCTGAAATAAAATTATGAAAGATTTCAGGGTTTTTTTTCAGTATGTCTAAAACTATGGGTGTACTGATAAATCAGTCCAGATTTCCTTAATTTTGGGAGATCGGCCGATATTTACATGTGAAGCCCATCTTATCTACCTCAGTAAAGGTAAAAATAAAATGAATAAAAATCAACCACTGTCCTCTTGTGCTCTGCTGTCAGAGGTTTGACTGACAGACCCACCAGGTCGTGTCTGCACATTAATAGTCCTCAATCAGCAATGTTGTCAACTCAGTGACTGTCTTGCTATATTTTGCCACATTTCAGACAAAAAAAAAAAGGAATCAGCCGGAATCGGAAGATCGGTAATCAGCGATCGGCCGGATCTGACATCGGTGCTGATGGCTGTTTACCTTGTTAATAAATGCGTTGTTTTGTTTTGTTTTTAATCCAACAAGAACTAGGTTCAAACTAGGAGACTACAAAAGTTTTGGATGGATGGATGGATAAATAAGAGGATGTGTCACAGATGGATAAACTAATATGTGGGTGGAAGGGTAGATTTATTGACATGGATGGACGGGTGAACATAAGGACGAACTTGAATTGGCTGAGGATGAATTGGCAACTTTTAGACTGTTGGACAGGTAACCTTGGTGATCAAACATGGCGTCCTACTCACCCTCAGTCAGATCCATGTAGACCAAAAAAGCTGCGTGGATCTGCTCACTGTCCCCCACCTGCAGCTCTTTCATCTGCTGGAGCTGAAAGAGGAAAGCCCCGCTGGTCAATCTATCTGAGGCTTCCGACAGAGCTCAGCCCCCTCGGCCAGGGTTCCTGTCACTCACCGCGGGATGCCGCAGGATCCAGTTAGCCTCCGTTCCGTCTGAAGCTCCGGACATCTTACATTAAAGTATCTGCAGGTAAAACACAGCAGGTCCCAGAAATGCTTAGCAAGGCATGACTGGTGTTTTCAGATTTACCGGCGTTCTGCAGCAAAGTTAGTCCGGGTGGAAACACACTCGTCTTTTCTTTTCCGTACACCGGGTGAAAAAAAAACAAAAAAACAACTGAATGTGAACCAGCAACTTCCTGACAGTCTGAACTCAGATATCACACTGATTCAGCTCTGTCTGTATGGAGCTCCTGGGGTGCCATTGTTATGACCTTCCTTTTAACAAAACAAATAAATAAATAAATGATTGGGTTGTGATAAGATAAATTACTAATCATGAAATCAGCAGTATGTAGGGGTAATAGGGACTAAATTAACCGAATAAATACATAATTGAATAAAAAAATTAAAAATAAATGTACCATGAAATAAACAAGTGTTTAATTGGATGCTTAAAGAATTTATTTAACAGACAATGAATTTACTAAATATGCCACTTTGTGTTTTTATTTACTCAGGCTCTGTGGTGGTTATAGAATAAATTTACCAGGGGGAGCATGGTGGGGCCAGTCTTTTGTGTGTTTGTGTGTGTGTGCGTGTGGGGGGGATGTTCCCTTTGGAGGCACAAAGCTACTGAAGTGTTTAACTGCCAGAGTTCGGAAATTAATTCATGAGCAGGATCTGGTTTATAGCAAAACTCATTTAAAACAAGAAAATGTTCTTCTAACAAGAGTTTTAAGATTGAGCTCTCATTAAAACCACAATATATTCTCTTTTAAATTAGAAAGGTTGGAAACAGCAAGATGTCATCTAGAAGAAACCAGGTAAGAAGAAGGAGAGTAACAGCAAGCCACTTTATGACTTCTTAACAAGTCGTAATATGTCAGAGGAGCTTATTTTAATATCCTGTTAAAATGAAAAGTGTTCTGACTGTAATGAGATATACTGATAACAAGGCAAAACTGCTTTTATAAGTGAAATAATCTGCCAATGGAACAAGAACTTCTTTCCCAATTTAACAAATTGTTTACTTAAAACAAGCTCCTGTGTCTCACTGACATGTTTGTTGTAAGTTAGGTTTGATTTATTTCAAGTGTATTAAGATATTCGCATTAGAAACTAGATTAAAAATATTTGATGCGATTTTGTGTTTTTCCAGTGTATAGAACTGATTATAACAAGAAACTAAATTCAGGAGCAGCAACAAGATGCTGCTCCTGAATTTATTTCCAAGTTCTGGCAGTTATATGCTTCTGTACAAACAAAAGAATAATGAAAACACACACACGCGCGCGCGCGCGCACACACACACACACACACACACACACACACACACACACAGAAACACAAAAGAACAACATTTCATTCAAAATATTAACAAAGCCAAAGAGCCACTTGTAGCTCCAGATCTGAATGAAAACTTTGATCATGTCTCAATATGGCCGAAGCTGAAACTGCAACACCATAATTTTTAATCCATTGCTAAAGTAAAAGGTAAAAAATTTAATTGATTAAATTAATTACTGTTTACGTGCCAGCATGAATCATCATAAGAAGTTGATTTATTATTATCTCCCTGCTAGAAATGATGAGATCCATAGCAGCACTGCCCCCTGCTGGCCCCCGTCTATTACCGCCCATGCTCGGATTATCTGTCTGGTATCAAAATTAGTTTGATGATCTTAAGCATTTTAGTATGAGAAAAAAAGCAAAAAACAAACAAAAATGTAAGTGTAACAATAACACACAACAGTAAGTCATTGGTTTGTACTTTTACAATGAGAAAAAAAAAAAAACATAAAAAGTTTTGAGTTATGCTCATTTCAGAACCGCAGGCTTTCAGCAGCTGTAACAGTAAAGCACAGCTAAAACAGATGATGTACACAGAGCGCTGCTGATACTAACACCACGAACTGCTCTTTCAGCAGCTCGTATCCATTCAGGTGTTTTACTGGAAGCTGCTCATGATGCCCAGCGCCCCTTGTGGAGGGCAGCGGAATTGCAGCCTGTTTTTGTCAGAGGCTGATGTCACTTCGCATGTCCCTGTGGTTTTTTCTCCTCCTCCTTTCTAACTAAGCTCTCTCCATATCCACGTCGAGTCTCCATAGTTATGAAGTATTCATGATTATTTTCTGTTGTTGAATGGTGACAAGAAGCTACAACGAAGGACCCTCACCAAGTCTAACATTCTGTACGGTGCTGAACTTTTTCTAATATACGTGTGATATCGCTATGTTTTTCTTTCTGGAAGCATTTTTGGTGGAACCTCTGCTGCCGCTGTTCGCGCACCAACCAGTGAGCCCAGCTTCCTCTGCAACACAGACATGTTAACCATCATTATGTGGACATTAGAGGTCCTGCGCCGAGAGCTGTATGGAGGGCCAAAAGGGTCAAAAATAAATATATCTATCTCATGAAATAAATAAATTAAATGACTCATTTAAAAAAAAAATCTAATATGCATTTTAAACGTTGAAATTAAATAATTAAATATTATTTTTTTTAGAAAATAAATGTATTTAAAAAACAGAATTATTTGAATCTCAATGTATTTTTTAAATTAAATAGAGGAAAATAAGCTTGTAATTGCAGGAACATAATCCCATGGTGGGAGTGTCATGTTGTAGGGGTAATTTGATTCAGGAAAGATAGGTGCGCTTCTCAGAATTGGAATGAACAGACTGTAATGTAACATGACATCCAAACTGCGGTGCCTTACACATGAAAGACCAGATCTCGAGCAGAAGAAGGAAAACAATGCTTGTTTTTAAGGAACACAATGAGGAGAGATTTGTCTTTTTTTTTCCAATGGGGATAATTCATCTCTCAGGGAAGACAAGGATACATCGACTCTGACTTCTTTTGGTTCTTTTTGTCTCTCTTCTCAGCTCAACGTCGCCTCCTAAGAGGCTGTAGTGAAAACTGTACCTCTTAGTGAAACAGCTCTTCTGACAGAGAGAAAATAGAATGGAAAAGGGGGCAACTAGGAGTTTGTCAAAGCTTTGTAAATGTTACAAATAACACTGATGCATCTCTCTCAATGTTTTTTGCATAATTACTGCAAAACTTTGGTAATTTTCAGCATTTGTTTTAGCAAATTTTCAGCGAGCTGGAGAGTTTTTTTGGTCGAATTTTAAGATGTAGGCTTCTGAGATTGAAGAACTAGTCTTTAGAAAATTATTTAAGAAATCATTTTTTCTTAATTTCATTCAACATAAAAAGGTTTTCTGTGTTTATTATACAGCGCATTAATGATCTTTATCAGCCTAAGCAAAAGGAAACACAAACAAGTTCTGAACGTCAGACTTTTTATTTTAAAAAAACAAGAAATAGTAAAACAAACATTGAAACATTGTACTATTAGTACAGTCCCATATGACAAAATGAGTTATGAAAACAAACCACATAAATGATGCGTCTTTGATATGTAATAAATTAATCAGCAAAAGTAATAAAATGCTTATGGTGCTGCACAGGAAAATTTTGAAACTCCAATGCTTACAATTTTAAGACACCTGAGAATATAAATATAAAAAACAGCCGTTTGCAGCTATTATTTAATTCCATAGTTCTTCCAAATGAACTTAACTAAAGCTTTAATAGGAGAGCTTTTATTTAAAAAAAAATGTATTGTAGAAAAATGAGCCATCATAAAACATAAAAATACAGCACATCCACTCCCTGTACAGTGTGCATAACTGAATTAGTGTGGTTGAGATATTGTTGCCCCTCAAAGCAGAAAAGAAAATAACAATAATATAAAAAAAGAGATTCATCCAAACTGGATAATGTCTTCTAGAAAACCGAGTCTTTGTGTTCTAATCAATTCCACTTTTAGGTCAATCCATTAACCAGCAGTTGGGTTAAACCCTTTATTAGAAAAAATAAAACCCAAAAAACCCCTGCTATTGCCAAAGCCTAAAGGAAGTTGAATGATTTATCCGTTTGAAAGGACTTCAGCAAACCTCGGAAAACTCGAGGCTAAATGACAAGCTGGGAATTCTGGAAAGAAAGGATTGGAGGGAATCTGCACCGACGCTGCAAAACAAAGTAAAAGTGTGAGGTATGTTCTTGTGATTTTATAGCTATAAGTCAGCTGACTCGTCCACCTGCCAGGACAGACAGAAGGACATCTGAAAACAGAAGTAGATTGTGTTTGTTCCTTTTGTTTAAAACAGTCCGTGTGTTCGAAGGTTACTGCCAGCAGCAAACCTCCTTCAAAAAAAAAAAGTGTATAAAAATATCAGTGTTGCTTTGTTTTTTTTTTTACTTCAACGGGCTCCCACTGACGAGGAACCGACATTGAACTGCTGCCGTTTGTGAAAAATAGAGAGGAAGACATCTTGAATTGGAAAAGATTACGTGGGAGGATCGAGGAACAACAATCATCTACGAAAGAAATTCCACAAGAACAAATGGCCTGGATAACTTAAGACTAAAAAGAAAAACAACAAAAATAATAAAAGCAACGACTACCCGGTTCGTTTATCTTGCTTTTTAAAGCAAATGGGGAAAAGGCAGTTTTATTCTCTTTTTATACAAACCATTTGTTATAAACATTAGCAAAGTTTCCACAGTGCTTGCTTGTAGAGACTCAGTCACAGTGCAAGCCATTCCACTCATCAGCCATGCGCATCTTTCAGGGGGGGAAAAAGTGCCATCTTGCATGTTTCTGATGGACTATCCACCTTTATGATGATGCAGCTGTAAACACGGTGAATAAGTAGTCATGACGATGCTTAAGGCTTTCAAACGTCTCCCGATAGAAGTGGTCGCTGAGACAAAAGGAATGTGGGATCAACAGTGTAGGGATCACTGACACAAGAGACAGACTGGCTTCACCTGAAGCAAAAACTCCTGAACAGACGTGGCCCGGTTACTGGTACCAAAGTCCGGTTTTCAGAATGACTAACATTTTCAGTCGCGAACATTTTTCGGTTAAAAGCCCCTTACATGTGACGCAACAGGAAGTGGCGCAATGAACCTGTTGCTCCAAACTGCTCACGCTGCCCGCTTCGACAGCAATAAAAAACCCAACCAAAAGGTAGCGCCATTCACACAAAAAAGCCAACTCTCGAGCAGAAGAAGAAGAAGAACAACAACAGCAACAACAACGCAGCGAAGAGAGATTTATCATTTTCCCCGTGGGGATAATTCATCTAGCAGGGACGAGGATACATCGATTCTCGAGTCTAGCTCGTTCGCTTCTTTTTTTTTTGTCTCTTCCTAGCTCTACGTCGCCCTCTTCAGGCTTTAGTGAAAACTGTGTGCCTCGGAGTAAAACACCTGTTCGGGTGGAGTATGAAAAAAGGGGCACGTGCTCACCTGCTAATGGTATGTGAAGGCATTTTAAATGTTACAAATAACATTGACGTAACTGTATTTTTAAATAATTACTACAATACTTTGGTCAATTGTATTCTTTATTTAAACATGTTGGCCAGTGTTCTGACTATCTGCCACCAGAACACCTGCTCCGTCTAATTCCTGAATGATTTGCTTTCTAATGTTTTGGAGGGTTTTATGCAACAAGTTTTAAGCGTTTTATTTGGTGCATGTCTTCGTTTGACAAAAATGGTTCTGGGTTACTTTTGCTGCTTCGCCATTTTGTTCCCAGATAAAACAGCCATCCCTCTACTTATAGTTGCTATGGGTTTATGATAATTTGTGCTTTGGGTCGGAAAAAGTAATTTAATGTAACTCAAAATGGACCATATGCCAATTAATGTGCTTAGTGCGCAAAGTAAACTAGTAGCAACTTCATGCTGGTAAATAACATATATTGTACCCACAATACATGTTTTTACCTACAAGTTATAACGGATATCTATGGAGGGGGATTACGGCCTCTGGAAAATAATAATAATGAATGAAAATCTGACTTTTATCCCAGAATTCCAACTTTATTCCCAGACTTTATGAATCCTTTTTTTTTTTTTTTTTTTTGCCAGTAGCCATAATACTCTTCCACATATCAGTGAATGTCTGGATGTCTAACAATGTAGGAATAACCTGCACATTCTTTCTTCTCCACTGAAACTTTGACTGAAGAGTGATGAAAACTGTGACTGTGCATAATGACAAAGCAGCAAAGCAAGCAGCACCAGACTGAACTCATTTTAACATGTCGGGTCTGACAATATAGCAGTCAGAATTGTTGGCTGCTTTCGTTTACTAAAGTCAGGTCAGGTGACGGCAGCCATGTTTTGTTTCCATCTTATTACTGACACCAGCTCTTCTTCAGTGCCGATGATCCAAATACCTAGCACCCATGTTTGTATTTCCACAAAAAAAAACAAAAAAAAAACTGTTGCAATCAGATTATTCTTCCAGTGTAACCTGTACAACTTGTTTATCTGCATTGGAAGGAAAAGAAGATGAAGAAGGAGAGAGGGGAAAAAAATCCATCTGGCACACCTGATCCCACGCACTTCCACGCATTCTACCATCTGGTCCCACAAAGCCAAAGGATCGAACGCTTTTAATCTGGAGGCAGCACCGAGCTAAACACATCCATTCTCTTCTCCGCTGAGAAAAGTTTAAAAAAAGTCCAACTTTTACACACACACACACACACACTTACAATTTCAATCACTATCCTTTCAAAATATATGGGGAAAAAAAAAAGAAAACACACACACCAACTCTCACTGGCAACGCCAAACTATCTAGCATAATATTACCCCTAATATAAGGACTACATGTATCATTTCTGCTGCTAGTAGCATTACCATTTATTCTACATTAAAAGCTTAAAGCTTATATACAATTGCATCAATATTAGACATAACACTGCTGCGTATTATGTGAAGATAATGATTCTAGCCTTCAGAGTGGTGTGCAAACTGCTTGTCTACAGAGAGGTGTGTTCAGCTTCCCGACCAAACGATGCGATCGGCTGGAAATATCGACAAGATATTCCCCATATAGTCACTAAAAATGAATAAAGGTGAATGGTTCATTGCTAGGACTCAAAAAAAGCAAAGCAACAGCAAAAAAAAAAAAAGTTCTAGTCACCGCCCAGCTACCTAATATCACAAACTTAACGCTTAGCCCTAAGGATGAACCATGAGAAACCAGTGAAAATCTGAATGAGGGGAATGACTATCATCTTTTTTTCCTTTTTTTTTTTTTTTTTTTTTTTTTTTACAGAAATGAAAGAAAATGTGAAAAATCCCTGCAACTTGCAAAAAAGTGTTTGAATCTGAGACGTTAGGATTCGGAGTTCTGTATGGCTTAAGATGCACTCCACCGTTCTCGTTGAAGCTAAAGGGAAAGCATCAGGACTGAAACTGATTGTGCTGCCGTGAACCTGCGTTAAACAATGAGGTATTCTGTGAGTTGTGGGTTGTTGGTTTTTTTTTGGTTAGAAAAGGTGGAATCAGTATTAACGTTATGTTGGAGGCAAGCTTCAGGAATGTTTCTTGGTATGACTGAATTTTACAGGCATTTTGTACCTTTAAATTTCAGGGTGGTGGTGAGGAACCAACTATGTTCTGGAGAAAATCCATCCATCTGCCGTTCTGTGGTGAATCTCTAAAAGCACTTCCTCTTTTGTTCTTGCATAAGTTCAGTTTCACGCAGCGCTGCGTAATTTCTACCCACCTGCAGTAAAGCTCTAACACCTCAGAAGGCTCAGTCCAATCTGCCTGTTCTGTAAACTTCTATACACGCATGTGCAACCAGGTAACAAGAGCGCTAGGTCCGAAGAGTTCATTTTTTGGGGAAGTGAGGACCGAAATGGGGAGATTTCTTAGATGTTCACCTCTTCCTTGCGTGTGTGTGCATGTGTTTTTTGGAGTACGGCCCAGTGGATTTGATTGTAGCTGGTTGACTTTGAAACGGACATCACGTAAGCGCCCTCCTAGGTGTGGGTGAGTTAGCGTGAAGAGGCGAGCGTGGCCTTGCAGCGAGCCAGCAAGGAGGGCTGGAAGTCAGGGTGACGGCGGGCGTGCTTAATCAGGTGGTCGCTGCGCATGAAGCGCTTGTCGCACAGCGGGCACAGGAAGCGCTTCTCCCCCGTGTGGGTGCGGGTGTGGCGGGCAAGCTCATCGGAGCGGGCGAACTTCTTCTCGCACTTGGGCCAGGTACAGGGGAAGGGTCTCTCACCTGCAGCGGGGCAGAAAGAAGCGTTAGACATTGGTGGTTTAGCTCCAACGTTACAACCCAAATTAACATTCACTTAAATACATTCTTATTTAATCTTAAGTCATAAAACTATGCATGACACATGCACCAAGAAATCAGTTTGAAGCCTTTTCTTCATGTGTCCTGCCTCAGCATTCCAGGCATGCAGTATGCTGGTTGCCTCCATTGCCACGGCCAGTTTGGCCTACAACAAGGACATCTAGGGATGACTTCTTCGTTGGATGAGTTATTTTATTAACCCAGAATTGCCCCTGGCATCAAAGTAGACAGGTTGCATAATGATATATGAACCTGTTTTGTATGACGTTCAGTCTTCTGTGTTATGATAATGTGATCTTGTATGGCTGGGGTGTGATTGTGCTAATTTGTCATCTGGAATCGAGACTGAGCATTGTTTTAAACATGCCAAACCCATAGGGGGCAGAGTAGCTCAAAGCTAAAACTTATGTCAACCAATCAAATACGACTTCCTACTAGGAATTAAACATGGTGCCAGGATGTTCATTTGTGCAGATGGATGGAGAGGTTGAACTACTTTTAAATAGTAGGAGTATTAAAATATAAAGTTAGTAAAACTCAAGACGATGTTGATTAGGAATTATGTCAAAGCAAGTATGTAGACATACTGGCGCATTATTTGTCACAGACTGCAATGCGTGGAACTCTAAATCTCCTTTCTCGCCATGTGCACAAGCAATCACAAATAAAGGAAGAGTTGCATTAAATGAGATTCTAACACTGACTCACCAGTTGAAAAAAGTATTACCAAAGTTTAAGATGAAGAAAATCAGTGTTAGCTGAACTCAAGTGTTTTAAATATTTGTCTGAACATTTGAGCAACTATTAAGCTGGATTCTAAAATAAAACTTAAGAATTAAGAGTTGTGCATGTGTGAATGGATGACTAATAATGTGCACAATCCCAACATTAACGGGACATTATTTCAGTGTAAATGCCACTGATACTAAGCATTGAATACATCTTATTTTAAGTAATCTGGCGTAGAGCGTAATATATTAATCTTCTCAGGGCAACAATACAGCTTTCTGTTTGTCGTTTTTATCACTGTACAATAAAGTATTGTATGGAGGAAAACTAGTGGAAAATCTCCCTGCACTCTGAAAGCAAGCTCAGATTTAACAAGACGACCCCCATGTGGGGTTTCTCTCCTCACAGCCAGCCTCTCCTACTCACGCTGCCATCTTTAATCTCCTGCAGACATGAGTCAAAGCCACCGGGATCAGTCGTGACGCTCTCTGCTGCCATGTTCACAAAGCCTGACCGCGTTGTTGTTGGAGAACGTCCAAGTGTGAGCTCTGTCCGCGAAGTGTCCTGCCTGCATGTTCGGGTGACGTTTTATAGCTTAGCTTGGATTTTTGCATAGAGATTATTTAAATTGGAAAGTAATAGGTGCAACCAATGTGGCTCACTGTCCAGGGCGGCACAGACTAAGGGGCGGCGCTCAGGAAAAAAAGGGAAAGGCCTCAATGTTGCACAGAAACATGGCAGTACATCACTGATGGACAGGAAGTTAGCAATTCATAGCTTTGGTGGTAGTGCTAATATAAAGCACTAACACTTTATTTTAGAAATGTTAGTGTTGGTAAACAAAAAATCTGGTGAGATTCTTTGTTTATGACAACTTTATTCTATTTCTGAAAACATGAAAAAAGCTAATCTGTAAATATTTCATGAATTTTTTTCTGTAAAATATAAATATATCCATATCTATTAATATTGAATTTCATTTAAAAATGGACAATGTGCAGCTCAAACATAAATGTTTCCATTTGATCCGCTTTCCCAGATGATAGCATAAGCTAATTACATGTGTATGTTACATGTGTAGTGAAATCTAACTTTCAAAAAATGTGTTTTATGCAGCAACTTTGTCATTTCCACTCTGGGAAGATAGTATTTTCTTCTGTTTTTAACAATAAACAAGTCTGTAAAACACTATTTCTGTAAGCAATGAAATAAAAACCCACTGATTTGATACAAGACCACATGCTTACATAGTCTGACAAAATCTGGTTTTACCACAGAAATGGAGTTTCCATTTCAGTTTCAAAATAGTACTTGTAAAAGTAACTAATGTGTGGTTCTACAGCAACTAATGTGTTGGTTTTGATTGACTAAAAGGTCAAGTCAAAGGTCAAGTCAGTTAACCGTCATTTATTCTAACCAATGCAAAGGTTAGAGCATCCACTGTGGTTAACCCCCACCAGCCCTTTCTATTTTTTGTTCAATTAAGAACATTTTGTGGTTTTGTTGCATAGCGTTTCACATGTTTCAAGGTAAAATGGAGACACACAATTGACTTCACTTTCAGAAAGCTGTAACTCACTTAATGTTGAACCCACATACAAGATTTTGGCATTATTCCAACATTTTCTTTTATTTTTGAGCTTTAAAATTTGCAAACACACTTATTAAAATATCTGTTGTCATTAAATTATGCCATAAGTTGTATAATAAAGTTGTTGTTTTAGCAGGATGGGCTTGTCAGGAGGAGTGTGTTTGTCTTTGGTTGTGTGAGGTGATGGGAGGTGTAGGGGGGCGACCAGAAGCAAGAAGAGGTTCGTCCATGGTAATATTTCTACCACTTGAGCTCTATTTTAATGTCGAATTGCTAAACTTAATAGATTACAGGAAGAAATGACTTTCCATATCCAGACGGGACCTCCTGCGGCTGTTCTGACTAAACTTGTATGAATAATTCAGAATTATAGAGGAGTGATAGGGAGAAAAGAGAGAGACAGAAAGAGAGAGAGAGGATAGTAAAAGGAAGAGTCGCCCCCATCCTGCACTTGCTGCCAGAAACGTGTCTGCTTCTGAACTCCGTGTCCCCGACGTTAAGGTTTCGTCTTACGTTCATTTCATATGCAAATCCAGCGGGGAGGAAAACTTTCGTCACAGTTTTTAACGTCCAGCCCTGTTCTTTTGTTAGTTTACTTCTTTGTCACCGAGGGGAGTTCGTTTTTTTTTCTCTCTCTCCGTCTTTGTGGGGCCACGTTTGTCGAACAAACCCAACGAGGATTAAAAAAAAAACAGCCATGCTAATAAAAGTTAGGCACACGAAGCATTTCCTACGGTGTAATTAAGGTGGACGAGAACAAAAGCAGGGAGCCGGGGACACGGTGTAGCTGAATAAAGCTAGCTAACACGTCCTGTAAAGTGCTGATGTAATCAAGCGGCTGTCGTGTACCTGTGTGTGTCCGGATGTGAGCCTTCAGGTGCGATGATTTCCCGTAAACTCTGTCGCATCCGTCAAAAGTGCACTGATGTCGCTTGACGGGGGACCGCGGAGGCCCGACTCCCCCGGCCCCTCGGCGGGGCTGCTGCTGGAGATGCTGCTGCTGCTGCTGTCCGGGGACGGGTGTTGCGGAGGGGGTCATGGTCGGGGTGGTGGGGTCGGACAACGTGGTGTACCCGCTCTCCCCACCGCACGAGGAGTTGCTGCTCTCCGAGTAGGCCGACATCGGGCGGAACTTGCTGTGCAGGTCGGTGAGGATCCCGGCCACCGTCATCATGTTGGTTCCCTCCAGCCTCAGCGTCTCTTGAACTTCCCTGTCCTCGCTCGACCCGTCGGGCTCCCCGGGGTGAAGGCCCACCGGGACGGGCTGGCTGGCGGGGGCCACCGGAGTGGGTCTGTGCAGGACGGGACCGCTGGAGATCGAGACGAGACACTCCGCGGCGAAGTAATCAGAGGAAGCAGGCAGCGACATTTTTATCTTGTTTGGTTTCGGGGTTTTTTAGTGTGTGTGTGTGTGTGTGTGTCCGCGGGGGTAAAAAAAGAACGAAAAGTCTCGCTAGGAGGGGCAAACTGTGACGTTGGTCTGCTCCCGACCTCGTTCTCCTCAAACTCGACGTCCAACCTGCTTCCAGTCGAGAGTTGATGCGGTCATACGGTGTGTCAGCAGTTTAAGAGGAAGTTTAAAAAGCGCTATCAAGGCACGGTTAAAAATATTAATGTTATAAAATCATGCTAATGCCCCGGGCCCAACGCGTGTGCCCCTCTCCGTCTGACGGTTCATTGTGTCTGAGCCTCGGAGAAAGCCGGTCAACCCACGCCCACGCCCCCCCCCCTCCCCTCCCCTTCCCTCTCTAGTCCGGACTAACGGCGCGTTCACGGGAAGTCGGTTAAAACTTTTTCATCTTCAATTAAATGTTTAAATGCTTTTAATATATATATATACGTGTTTATTCTAACGTTTCCATAATTGTCGCGTTCAAATTATTTATATATATATATAAAAAATAAAAAAAAGAACGTGGGCACTGTTTGTCATGCGGTTGTTATATCATCACTTCATTAAAACTAACGCCATTAAAACATTTTATTCAACAAAGAAATATTATATTTGACAGAATGTAAAATGCACGTCCTACACTTTAATATACGAGGGGGGGAAAGAATAGTATTTTAGACCGTTCTCAGTTGTGAAAAAAAGATTGTTGTTTTTTTTTTTCATCGCACGAGAAGGAGGCGTAAACCAGTCCGCACAATACGGGCGTGGACCACGCTGCTGGCGGGTGGATCGTGGAAAGTAGGTGGCACTCTGGGAGCTTAAGATGGGGGAAGTAGGCTGGGATGAAGCCTGTTGGGTAATTTAGTTTCTCCCCCCCTCCCTCCACATCCAGTCTTAGAGGACGTGGTTGATTGGCCGGGAGTAGATAAATCCAAATCTCATCACTGCTTCTGACAAGATATTTTTTAATTAGGTTTTTGAAACACAATATATCCTTATTCCTCCCATCTTAGTTTATATCTACAGCATTGTAACAGGTTTGTCTTCAAGCCTCCACAAGATGTTGCTTTTTATTAGGTGGGCATAGATCCACCCCACATCCAAACAAACATTACAGCTATGATTTTAAAAAACAAAAGCAATTGTTCAAATGGAGGAAGAGGAAACTTCAAATAAACAATAATATGTTTCACATTATGAAATGTCCTTGGGAAGCACAGCAGAAAATGCACCAACTGTTAAACACGGTGGTGGGGGGCTGATGATTGGGCTTGTTTTGTCATCACAGAAAGCTGAGTGTGCAATTTCAGTGTTAAATGTCACCCTGGGCTGGAATGAGAGACTAATGGTGTGAAAACTTTGAGTAAAATATCACGGTTTTATGAAATATTCATGCAAAATGAATGATTATTACTTTTAACGCCATGGTTCGTGTTTGTTGCAGCCAGAAATGATTGAAAGCAGCTTGTTTTGTGTCCCTTAAAAACAATGGAAAAACTTAACCCTGATTCAGCTCAAAATTATTCGTACCCCTGGCAGAATTAGGTTCAAAGTGATCTTTTTATATTACCAATATGTTTCTTCTGGCTGGAAGTAATAATTCCAGCCAAGTAATTTTCAGCAAAATTGCCATTTTGAAATCCTAAAACTGATAGAGAATATATGTGGAGAAAGCTAAAGATTAGGGTGATGACAAGTAGCTCTTTCAACTTCAGCCTGATACAGCCAAGATAAATCACCCATAAAAAGGAGTGTGTTGCTGCATTAATGATTAGTCCAATGGTTATTAAGAAGCAATTAAATAATTTTTGACATGCTGGGTTTTTTTGTTGTTGACAAAATGTACATACAAATCTAAAATAAACATTATTTTTCAAAAATGTATATTGTGTTGTGTTTCAAGCAATCTCCGTCCTTGGTTGAATCAAAATCTTAAAAAATGAATTAATTTTTAAACAATTTTTGACATTCAATTTTCTTTTAATAAAATGTAAATAAGTCTTATTTTATTTTATTTTTTCCAAAATTGTAATTGGTTTTGTCTCATGTCAGAAACAGCCTTCAGTCAGTTAAGCCCATCAGGTTTATTTGCATTGCACATTTCAGTAACAAGGCAGTCCAAAGTGCTTTGCATCATAAAAACAAAAAAATAAAAAATCATAAGCACATACTGATGTGCTTATGATGTGCTAAATTGGAACCAGTTTGTTACTGTTGGTCAGTGAAAAGCAGTAGAAAGCAACTCTAAACAGGTTGATGTTTAGTCTTGATTTAAATGATGCAGTGTTTCAGCTGTTTTGCAGTTTTCTAGAAGTTTGTTCTTGAGTTGTGGTGCTTAGAAGCTAAATGTGTATAAGGCAGTGGTTAATCTTTTTTGATGTACCGAACCCAACAGCTTCATATGCGCATTCACTGAACCCTTCTGTAGTGATAAATATTTCCCCCCAAATTCAAGACATAGGGGTGACCCAACTAGAGTCTAGTTAGCATCATTTAGCTGATGAAGAAAGGTCAAATTTTGCAGCCTTAGCTTCATAGTTTATTAATAAAATAAGCAAACATATTGGGCCTTGAAACATTTATTAGTCTACTCGGTGATACATGAACCCGAGTCTAGACCCAACTAGACTCTAGTTGGTGACCCAACTAGAGTCTAGTTGAGTCTAGGTCAACTAGAGTCTAGTTGGGTCACCCCAAGATCACCAAGTCTTCTTAAAAGGTAGAGTCTCTGAGAACAGTTCTTCAAAATATAGTCAGTGTTTTCAGCAAAGTTGAGCTGACTGTCCAGAAACGACCCAAGGTATTTAAAATTTGACACAGTTTCAACAGGTTGGCCATCGAGAGAAACTGGAATCACTTTACGGTCTTGTTTAGATAATTTAATTAGCTCTATATTCTTAAGAGAATGAAAAATTAATAATAAGTAATAAAGACTTTGCGGTATTCTGATTTAGTAAGGTAATTATATTAATTGTGTTACCACCCCCACGCCACTAGAGACAGTAGCAACCCCGAAAAGATGCGACAAAGGAGCAGATTTAGAAGTACACCGAAAACTACAGAATTTCGTAAAAACTGTGAGCTTTGCTGAAGTAAATAAAGACACAAGTTCAAATCCATCCTTCAATCAGTGCTCCTCCGCAGCTCTGATTGGCTAAGCAATGTAACGTGATCCTCTGCAGCAAGTGACGGCAAAGCGGGGCGTCATCACGACTTTACACAAGTGTGTCTTTACCTCCGCGGCAGAGGCTCCGCCGAACCCTTGAGACCAACTCATCCCCAGGTTAAGAACCACTGATATAAGGTCAGATGAGAAATGTGCTTCTCACCTTATCAGTTGAAAATCTTTAAAAAATTAGCTGACTTGGAGTGTGCAGCAACCTGTGGGGGAGGGGCAGAGCTTAATTGCTTTATGCACCATACAGCAGGTCATTCACACACTTTGCCTTGTGTCTCAGAAGGAAGTCAGACCAAATAAACGATAATTTGGGAAAACTTGGAGGTTTTGAAATGATCACTTTTAAGAGCTGGTTGCCCGGTAACCTGCCCTGGTCCAGTCAACTATGAGACCATCTGTCCCACAGTGGACTATTGGTACAAATCAGGTCATGCAACATAATGACCCAACAATCTACAACAAAGTGCCTGAAGAAGAAAATGGCAGAGTTAGTGTCTTGTGAAATAAAATCTTTACGTAGCTTAATGCTAACAAACGATGCAGTTGGGTGTCTTTGTTAGTTTATTGCTAATGAACAATTCTATCTTAGCCTTTTATCGTTTTCTTGTTGCATAAAAACATAAAAGAATAATAAACCTTGTGTCTGTCAATTCTAAATGTACTATTTGCTAATTAAAGGATCAACAGCCTGCTGATCAAATATACTATCTAGTTGTTACAAAGTGTTCCTGTTAGATTATCCAACACTTCCCATGTAAGTACCGCTTCATTAGATGTACAGCAGGGGGGAACAAGCTTTTTGTGGCATGGGTCAAATTTGTCAAGTCAAAAAACATGAGAAAACTAAAAAAATAAAACAACTTTTGTTATGATTTTCTTTTTCTCCAAAAACAGAATTAGTATATATTATAACTACCTATTATATGCTAATTCTGGTATTATAACTAAAATAATACCAGACCATTTATAGGTAGTTGTAATACCTATAAATAAGGTGATTAAAAGAATAAGGTAGTTATAAAGATTTGTAGGAAATGGATGTGCAAATTACTGTAGATCAAAACAAAAGCAAGGTTTTGCTTTGTTAAAAAAATCTCAAATAAATAGATATTTTTGAGGTCGACTGTTTGCTATTTTCTTGGCCAAGAAAATAATTTTTGTTAACAAAAAACAGGATTTGGGTCACTCTTTCGTCAGGTTATCCATCAGGATTGGTGTAACAGAGATTTATGGGATGTTATTTATTTCTGATTTAAACTTCTCTCCATCTTCCTCCGGTCTGCTGTGTTGTTTGGACTACATGCTGTTTATTCTCCAATGTTCTCTAACAAAACCTGCGAGGCCAGAAACAGAAGAGCTGGATTTACTGAGTGTAATTCCACACAGGTAGAATTGATTTGCTAACTATGAAACTTGAAAACAATTGGTTAGACTGGAATTTATTTAGTATTTCTGTGTAAAGTGGAGTAAATGCTTGCTACAAATTTTGAAACGTCTCATTTTGCTTCCTCTTCCCAATTATTTACCATTTTCACATAAAATCCTAATAAAATACATTAAGGTTCTGTGGTTGAAACATGTCCAAATGTGGAAAAGTCACTGAATACGTGTACTTTTACAAGCAGATGTGTGTTCCATATACTAAACCTACATTTTCTCTACATATGTGCCTCATGTGTCCAATTTGGCCACACATCTTCATGTGTTTTGAGTCTTGAGGCCTCGCCAATGATTGGCCCGTTGAGTGTTTGTAGCTTTTAGCTCGGGATCTGCATCCTCATTGGCTGCTGTGAGCAGGATGGGTCACAGTGGAAGTCCACATAAACAAGCCCGGTCATTGAGTTAAGCGAACAGAGCTTGGCTTTCATCCCTCATGTACATGTTAGGGTTGCTGAGGCTGCTGGACCTGCGCTGACTCTGGGTTGCTATGGCTGTGTCCGTATTGCTGCTTGCTTATCCACATGTTATTTTGATTTTTCTACTTCTTCATGGTAAGAGTTGAGATTTTTTTTTTATTTCATGTTAATGTTTGTGGAGAAATTTGAATTTGCAATGTAATCTAATATTTTTAAAGGCATGAGATGAGACATGAGAGTGTTTATCATCACAACTGTTTACCTTAAAGTTGAGTTGTTTTTTTGTTTTTGTTGTTTTTCTTCTGGACCTTATGCTTAGTAGGTGAATGTCTTCTGGTGGAACCAATCATCTGTGACACAAGTTGTCTTGGTGAGATTTTTTTTTTGCACAGAACAAAGCTGTTTAAAATTGTTACATGCAAATAGAGCTAAAAAACTGGATTAATTGATAATTGAAATAATTGTCAACTAATTTAGTGATCAATTAATCGTTTAGTGGAGCATAGAGACTGTAAAGAAGGCCATTTGCTGAACAGCAACACTGTAATTGAGCTAAAACTGTACAAAATACATATACAATTTGCAATGAAGATAAAAAAAAGTTTTTGTATGTAAAAATATTTTACCTAAAACTCATCAAGCAGCAAAATTTTTGCTATGCCTGGCTCAAAAAAAAAAGAAAAAAAAAGAAACCTACAGTTTAGCACCTTTTGCTATCCAATTATTAATCAGTTAATCCAAAGGGTAGTTACCAGAGCAGCCCAACCCTGTACTGATGGCATTATTGATGTTAAACTGAGCAGAGAGGCCTAAGCTTTTCACATGTTGATGTTAGAAGTATGTGAACAAAATGTTTACTTTCATGTTTGAAAAATGAATTTAATTATTTGTTTATTTGCACACTCTTGTGTATTTCTCATATTGCATAAGATAAGTTTAAACGATGAAATGAAAAGTCTGCAGAATGTGTCAAATTTTTATGCGATTAATCATCAGAAGAATTGATAAGTTAACGTTAGCTCCAGCCCTACATGCAAACACACCAATAATGGAAAAAAAAGTTCTTTTTTTTCAAAAGTAGGAAATTAGCATTTAATTTAATTTTTTTTTTTTTTTTTTAAATTATACACCCGTAGGGTCTCGGAGTGCTGACTTCTCCGCTCAGAAAGGGGTGAGATACACCTACAGGTACAGAGCGGCCATCAGCACCACCCTCCATGGCTCGGGCGGAGGCCGGAGCGGGCTGGCCCTGGACTGCGTGGTGGACATCGAGGCGGTCTCCGACTGCCACCTAACCATGCAGGTCGGCTCTCGCTCATATCCGCTCTGAGCCGGCTATCTAAAAGCATGTTGTGTTGTGGTTTCAAGTGTCTGCCTGTCCAACAGATAAGAAATTCACAGATAAAGCGTCTGTCCCCTCAGAGGGAACACTCTGTCCTGCATCTAAAAACTTTGAGGTAACACCCTGTAAAGCTTTCTTTGAAATTTTTTATTATTTTAACTCATAGTTGTGTCTGTGCTCTGTTTGCTGCAATCTTATACCCCCTTGGAATGCTTCAGCTACGACTCCTATTATAGGGAAACTTGGTTCAGATGTGCCTCTTCTATTTGTTCTCTTGTCTTGGGAGGAGGAGGAGGAGGAGGAAGAAGATGGGCTCATCTGGTGTTTTTGTTTCCCAGGGAGTCACTGGAGAGAATGCGCCTCAAGTTCTCCCTCCAGGGGGGAAAGGTCACAGCCCTCTGCCTCCAGGAGGGGGAGCAGGTGTGGGCTCTCAACATTAAACGGGCTCTGCTGAGCATGCTCCAGACCTCCCCCATGGTCGCCAATTTCAGAGAAGAGACAGAGGTGAGGGAAGGAGACGACATGAATCTGAACTAATTCACGTTTTCACAAACTTCGCCGCAGTTCATTGGAATTTGACAAATACATATTAAACACAAACTACTAAAGTATTTTTTGTTTAGTTTCCAGTACAAATATCTTATTACAATTGAACGTTACTTACAAGTAACTTTTTAGCAAGATATAGAAGCTCGTCTTAAGTCAATAACTTCTTAATATGAAAAGGTTCTAGCTCCATTGGCAGACAGTTTCACTTAAGAAATGGGAAGCATGTCTTTCGTGAAATTATCTATATTAAGATGAAGAATATATTTTCATCTATATTCTTCATCTTAATATAGATGAAGAAGGATGAAGAAGATCAAGGACTTACTTCTTTTGCGCTGTTCATTTAAAGGACTTGCGCCAATGTTTTTCCTCAGACTGATGTTCATGGAACATGCACCAGCAGATACGAGAGGCGAGGACCAACACTGCTGAAGAGCAGAGATCTGAGGCAGTGCCAGCAGTCCAGGCTGGACCGTCTGTGGCCTCATTCAGTCACTCTGACCGAAGACACGGTGAGTTCCTCTGTCCTAAAGCGCCACAATGTGTTAGGGCCTTTGGAGATAGAAAAAAAAGGGAGTGAATATCTGCCAAAAAAACTCAGTTTGAGATCAATATAGAAACAATGTGGAAATTTCTGAGTTTGAAAAGTCGAAATTTTGCTACAAAAAACTCAGAGTTTAAGATTAATCTCAGAAGTTTTGTTAAACAAAATGTGGAAATTCTTGAGTCTAAAAAGTTGAACATTTGCTAGATGATACTCAGAAATTTTGAGATTAGTCTCGGAAATTGATGAGAAAATTGGAAGTGGAAGCTTCTGATTTTCAAAAGTTTAAAAATGTTCAATTTCTGAAGTTTTTTCAAAAAAATCTTTGAAATTTTTTTTTGTGGAAAATTACTCCCTTTTTTTCCCGATCTACAGCGACGATAAAACATCGTCCTACTAAACTAATTTCAACAAGTCATTTTATTTTTGCCGTTTGGGCTCAGGATGTAGAAAAACACTTAACTTTATGACAACTCCTAAGATAAAAGATTCATTATCACTTCAGATGTTTATAATAGAATATGTCATGTGACTTCCTTGGTCTAGATGGTGCGGATGGAGCTGCACTGTGTCCAGCGTCCTGGCCAGTTGATGGTGGAAGAAGTTAACTGTACTGAGGTTGTATCATTGGCAGCTTCCTTGACGCCATTGGGACCTGTAAAGACAAAGAGTGTGTCCACGTTGCTCCTGCTCAAAACCCAGCCGGGAGCGTCTACTGGAGCAGGTCAGCATGACGATTCTACTTCCACTCCTTAGTACAGGGCTCTCCAAACTTTTTGTCACAGGAGCCAAAATCATCAAGCCACACTTGCTCATGGGCTAAAAGGAATAAAAACAAAATTCAAATCAGTCCAATACTTTTGTAGGGTGTTAATTATTGTTGATCTAAAACTTGAAAATTATGTTTTGCATATTTGCTGTACTAAGAGAAAAACCTCTAATTTTCAAATTCTTTTGGACTCAATTAACCAAATAAATTCTCAATTACAAGAACAGAATTTGGGTCACTTTCTTTCAAAGTTTGCTGCAACCAATGTTTACATTTTATTAAAAGTCTTCTGGATAGACCTGATTCTACTTCTCATAAAGGTTGCAAAAAGACGAATACTTTGTGTTGTACATAAAGTGGCAGTGTTATGTTTAATCGACTTTACATGATGTTATAATGCTATTTCCTCATCAAAAACATACCTGGAGTGTTGCTTTGATTCCTTCCTGCATGTTTGAGAAATCCTTTCATCTCCATGGCAACCATTCAGCTGTGCAAAACGCCTGGGTGGACCTAGCTCCGCATTCGAGGATGAAGCTCCTCTTCTGAGCTGCGTTTGTGAGCTTCCAAGCTTTCATCTCACACAGCATCTCTCCTCACAGAGCTCCTTCAGACTAGCCTGCAGTAATTAGCAAACATCTGGTGGAACTGCATGTCCGCTGAGTTCATTATAGGAACTACTTCTCAGTGAAACGCAGGTAAAAACAGGTTGGCAGAGGAGAGATGTTGTAATTGCTTCATCCATCCATCCATTTTCTTACACCCTTGTCTCTCAGTGGGGTCTGGAGGGTTGCTGGTGCCCATCTCAAGCTAACGTTCCGGGCGAGAGGCGAGGTACATCCTGGACAGGTTGCCAGTCTGTCATAGGGCAACACAGATACACACAGGACAAACAATCATGCACACACACACACACACACCTAGGGACAATTTGAAGAGGCCAATTAACCTGACAGTCATGTTTTTGGACTGTGGGAGGAAGCCGGAGTACCCGGAGAAAACCCACGCATGCACTGGGAGAACATGCAAACTCCATGCAGAAAGACAGAGGTTGGGAATTGAACCCAGAACCTTCTTACTGCTAGACAACAGCTCTACCAACTGCGCCACTGTGCAGTCGTAATGGCGTAATGGCTTCCTGGTATTTCAGAAAGAGCAGGTTTTTTTTTTTTTTAAAGAGACAGAGGTTCAACTTGTAGCCATTAAATGAAAAATGTCAAATTTTTTATAAGTCATGTTTGATATATAAACAGCCTTTTATAACAAGTGAATTTTACTTGATTGTGCTATAAATTTGCACTATGCGCCTGGAAATCACATAACACTGCCCCTTTAACATTCTCCATTGTAAAAAAAAAAATTCTGTCAGTAATAATTTGTACCCTGATTGAAAATGAAAAGTCTCCGTCTTCATTGCCCACCTCTCCTGCACGGGGCCAAATTTGCATGGTTCTGTAACTGCAGCTGGGGGCGGCACAAAATTAGTCCAAGTGCCACAAACAGCCCTCGTGCCACACTTTGGACACAGCCTGCCTTAGTAGCAGTACTTCCTGGCAGACATGCAGTCAGATCCACATATTCCTTTGCTCCATCAGAGTCCCTGAGTCCTGGTGTGTTCACTGACCTGCGGTTTGAGGATGAAGGCCCTTTGAGGCCGACAAGTCTCCAGGAAGTTGGTCGGACCGTCGCGTTGCTATGCAGCGTTGCATCAGATCCACAGCTGGTAACCTACAGTCTGTTTTCACCCACCTTCACTTCTTCTGCTCCACACTGTTTTTATTTAGCAGTGAAGATGAATAAAGCAACATTGCTAACACTCTGCCAGATCACCGAGTGCATGTTTGTATTTGTGTGTCATGGTTCCCCCCCTGGAACCCCAGAGTCTCCTGGGAAGGTAATCATACTCAGTCAGACAATCTTTCAGACTGTATATTCATAAGGGATGTTTTATGTTTTCGGAACAAATGCTTAAAAATAAAGTAACATCAATCATGTGATGGAAACAACATACATTTAACAATGTCTGATCTTCTTCTAGATTTCCCAAGACTTCCTGGAGCTGGTGTTCCAGCTCAAAGACATGACTCTTCCTCAACTCAAAACACTTTGGCAAGAATCTTCTTTCAAGTGCAGAAATGACTGGTCAGTTGGTCCATAATGGCTATATTCATGTATCTTGATCAGTGCTTTAGTTTACAATTATTTCAGTGTCAAAAATGAGACATCAGCTGAAATCTACCAGTGATTAGGAAGCCATCTTGTCAGTGCAAATAAATATCAGCTAGTTCAGTCCATCTATAGCGTCTATTTATGGCATATAAAATAGAGTGTCAAATTGTGATGTGTTTATTGTATCAACTCATATATCTTATAAACTGTGACCTCACATCCAGTAAAGCTGGTCATGGGAAACTCAGGTGAAACATAATCAAGTTGTTCTTCTGTCGTTACAAACACTGGAACATCTTGAGACTCTCTGGGCGAATGGAAAGCATCAGAACAATCTGCCCATATTTACTTCAGATATCAAATATGACAGATTTCATAACTTATTAATTTCTGTGTTTTTGTCCTTTAAAAAATATAATTAACAGTATTAGCTGTGTGCATTACAAATGTGCACAAATCTTTGTCTATATTCTGCTAATGTTAAAAAAAACACAACTTTGCAATTGCGGCGTTTCCATTAAATAAGAAATGAAATAAAAATCACATGTGAATAAGTTTGTTCCTGCAAAAAAATCATTAAGAATAATGGCAGCAACGGATCTAATTCAGGATCACTTATGTTTGTATGTTGCCCCTTATATTTGGTAGTGGCTACATATCTGGCATTTTGGGGAAATTGTAGTCGACGATTTTACAGAAGAGTTATGGATTCAACACGTTCCAATGACACAACTTTTTTGTGATGCTGTGAGCTCTGGTGGAGACAGAAAAAAAAACAAACTATCCTCCTCCATCTACTTCCTGTTGTCTTCTTTGTCATTTCCGCCAGTAATAACATCCAGCTGTTGATCACGTGACTCCAGTGATGCAAAAAAAAGTTTTTCCATTGCAGTTCTGTGAAACACACCTACTTTGGTATAACCGAAAAACAACCTCAACCTAGCACAAAAATGTTTTATCCAAAAATGTGAGTTTTTAATTATTTTTTTTAATTGGCATGTTTGAAATTTCAATTTGTGCAATTTTCTGGTTAATGGAAACGCAGCTACTGTTTGAAGCTCACTGGTTCAAAACAGATTTTCTTACCTCAGAGGTCAAAGGTCATACAGATGGATACTGATGTTAGCTATTGTTGACAGGCAACCACTACTGGAGGCATTGCCAGCATGTGGATCTGAAAACTGCATTCTGCTGCTGACTGAGCTGGTGCTGAATAATGAACTGGAGAAAGGGCAGGTTAACTCTTTCCTGACCACCTTAGCCCTCATCCCACACCCATCACCTCAGATCATTGGCTCCATCAACGTAGGACCTTTTCACAGCAACCGCTGAGTTCATTCATGCAATATTTCACTTAAAAACTGGGATGATTCTTTTTAAGGGTTTTTTGGTGCGTCAAGAACTACGGGCCAAAGCGATGCTGGCTGGATCATCTCTCATCTATCAGATGTGCCAAAGGTTTCAAGCTTCCTGCGGTGAAACACCTCAGGTTCAGTTTTTCATGCAGACAATTCAGGAAATCCTGAATGCAGGGTGTGGGGAAAAGGAACCTCGTCAAATCAGAGAGGTACGACGTCTTCAAGCTGAAGTCAGTGCCCTTTAATGCACAAACCATGTCTTTGAAATGGATTGTGAAATATTTGACTGCCCATTTGCAGATATAATTGTGTGTCTTCCAGCTTATTTATGCATTGAAATCCATTGGAAACAGTGGTGTGAATGCAGCGTCCTTTATTCCTCTGCTGAGTCGCTGCCTGCTGGGCCACCAAACTGAGCTGGAGCTCAAAGTCGCCGTAGTCCAAGCTTTCAGACGCTTTCCATGCTCAGCTGACGTGAGTTGATTCTTAAAACCAGTGGTGGACAGTAATGGAGTACATTTACTTTAGGATTTTTTGAGTATCTTTACTTTATTTGAGTATTTATTTGAGAAACCTATGACTTCAACACCACTATATTTCAAAAATACAACATATCAAGGCTACTAGAAAAAAAAGAGAAAAGTACATTTCTGACAAAAACACAGACATTTTTTAATTAATTTCTGAAACTTTCTAGAAAAACTAGACATTTCTTACTTTCAAAATTTGAACAGTTTTGACTTTTGAAATACATAAATTTCCTTCTATAAAATTCCTGAGGATAATCTCAAAATGTGATTCTTTTCTATAAAACGTTTGACTTTTCAAATTCAGAAATTTCCAGATGTTTTTGAAAGGTCAAAGTTTCTTTTGTAGAAAATGTCTGAGTTTTTTTTCCCCCCTTCCGGATATTTACTCCTTTTTAAAATAATACACCGTCTTACTTCCTTTTGGCTCCACATAATTTTGTAGTCTACTGATGCTTTTTTTATTTACTGAAATTCAATTGGCCAAAAGCTATGCTCCTCAAAAGATGGGGAACCAATCACAGTCGCGCTGACCGCTGATATTTGGAATTAGGTCATCCTCTCAAAGTGTCGCGTGCTGAGCTGCCGCTTTAAGCCTAAAGTAACTCGGCGATGGAGAGAAACTCAAGTGGACTAGATGACCGCATTTTAGCTCAGTGTTTTATGTTTGTAAGCTTCTCTGTTTAGTATGGCATTATTTATAGTTACCAATGTTGCTGTCTGTTGGGAAAAAAATAGCTTCTCATGTTTTTATCCCTTTGGAGAGACGTTTTAAATATTTATTTTTCCTGACGTTTGTATAGGTGGTGTAGACGTTTGTAGCAGAGTGGCTCAACATGTCAATACATCATAAGGTGGTTTCAGCCAGTTAAAAGGTTCTGTAAAAACCTTACAAAAACAATCTCAGCAATGTATTGCTATTGGAATATACAAATTATGCTTTTGAATACATAGATATTTTCAAAAGTAAGTACTTTAAGTTGAGTACGCTTTTACTTGTAGTTGAGTGACATTTAACCATGACTGTCAATACTTTTACTCAAGTACTAGAGTTGAATACTTTGTCCACCACTGACTAAAACCATAGTCAAGTCAGAACCAAGATGTAAAAACTAGCAAACACTTTAAAATATAGTTTTTGCCCCAGTTAGATTAATTATGTATTCAATGGCTTAATAGTTTAAGTTAGAACACAACAAAAATCAAATCCCCATTAAGACATGTTTAAATGTAGTGATAATTGATTTGTTATGCGCGTTGGGTTGAGGTGAAGTGGTCAGATCGTAATCAGTTACTGACAGCGGTTTCCTTCTCTCAGCGGTCGGTGCTGTTGCAGCTGTACAGATGTTCCCGGGAGGATCCTGAGGTCAGGATCGCTGCATACCAGCAGCTCATGCTCTGCCCCGACCAGGAAGTGTTTGAAGTGGTGAAGACGACACTGAAGAACGAGACCTCCAGCCAAGGTCCAATCTGTGCTTGGACAAGACGCCCAGAATTTGTAGCACAATTCTAAATAACAATTAGAAGTTTAATATTGACTTTAAACATATCATAAATACTTGTTTTAAGTTGAGAATTTATTCAGATCAGTTTTTAGTGGGACTGTACAGGCAAGACTATCTCCTTGGACCTTTCTGCGTTATATTTTTTTGGAAATAATTTTACTTTCTTCTTTTGTCTTTCCAGTGGGGTCCTTTGTGTGGAGTCATCTCACTAATATCCTGCGGAGTGAGGACCCCGTGAAGCAGACACTAATTCAGCTTCTGCCTGATGACATTATAAGCAGAGATTTTGAGGCAGAGTTTTGGAAATATTCCTCCTATTCAGATCATACTTTTGTTTCAGGTAAAAGGAGGGAGAGCATATTTATTGTGGATGCTAATCTTAGCATCATTGTTTTTACAACTGTCCCTTTTGGTTGCTTGTGTTTGGCTTGTAACTCTTTTCCAAGTGTGACGTTAAGAAAAACACAGAAGAGTTGCAAAAGAGAGATACCGGGTACAAAAACTCTTCCTTTTTTCCAATTTTTCATCAAAAATCTGAACTGGCAAATGTTGCAGTGAGGGTTATGGTTAAGTTAACCCTACCATCAGTGACCTTCAGCATTTTGGGCAATGTCATAAGTGACAGCAGCCTCTGGTCGCATTAGATTGCTAAATGCTATATTAGCATGGAAAATTCTGGCTAATAATACTTGGGGATATATTAGCCAACAATCATTGCAATGTAAATATTGCACACATGAACATGATGATGATATGTTCATGATATATTATGAAGCTTAACTCTTATCCCATGGATAAGTTTTATAAAACGTTGCTGTAGTGCATGGAAGTAGCTTAAAGTCTCACTTTCCACATATTGTGAGTTCATTATAAAACCTTGTTATAGAGAGAAATTCTTCATATACTATCCATGAATGTCAGCAAATGATGCAGACATGTGAGGCACAAAAGTAAAACGTTTGGTGAAATAACACGTTTTCTAAACAGAGGAACATTTTGCTACCACACAACCAACACTGATACTGACTAGGCTGGAGCCATCTGTGCCACTACATGGCATGAAACGTTTCATCCTTTTCCCTCAGCCTTGGGTTGCTCCTTCCATTGAGGTGGATATTCTCACTGAACCCTCAGGTCGTGCAGAAATGCAGTTGTTTCAAATTAAAGGGGTGGAAAGAGTTTGAACAAGATTTTTGGTAACTAAAGAGAAAAATCTGGCCTTGCTAAGTTCCACAAACCAGCCCACTTTTCCTGTGTAGAAGAATTTTTGCGGAAGTAAGAGTGCTTACTCTATTCTTTTCTATACTTCTCAGGACCTCACATCCATATTGCAAGGTTTCCATTAACATTTCTGTTTAAGCCATTTAGCATTTCAATCTGGAGAGACTCAGACGGAGAAAGAAAGCAATTAAAAGAGTTTAATGACAAAATGAACATAGAAATAAACAAAGTCCTTTGGCGTTCAGGCCCCGGTTGGGGACGTCGAGCTGGACTTCGATAAGCTCGATGAACATTCCTGGTGCAGCATAGGAATGTAGACCCCTGGGGCCTGTACTGGTGGCGGCAGTCAGAGGAGGATGAGGCCTGAGAGCCGGGAGCAGAAGGTGGAGATGGGGCGGAGGTGGGTTGATCGCAACTGGTGAGCAGAGGAGGCCAGGGGTGAAGGTCCTTTTGAACTGGAGCCCAAACGAGGCTTGATAGGTCCAGGTTGCAGAGAGGGAGGCGCTGATTGATGAGGCAGGTGCGACTAGAGTCTTCCAGACTGAACTTTTGTCAAGACTCCATTTGTCTGATTTCTCAGTGTATAGGATTGGACTTTTCCTTTTAACGAAAGGCTTAGTCAGAAAACAATATTTAAAAATGACTTTCCTGCTTTAAATAAAGTATAAAGCTTTTCTGAATTCTTACTCTTAGCATGGTCATTGTTTGTATATTTTGTGATACTAAAAAATGGTTTAGAAAAAAAACAGTCTTAAAAATTAGCATGTGCTATTAACGTTGTAATGCTTGTTTCTTCTCCATTTCAGGTTTTGGGATAAAGAATCTAGAAACAACCCTGATTTTCTCTCCAAAGTCCTTTCTGCCCAGATCAATCTCGGCCAACCTGACGATGTATCTGCATGGCAGAGCACACAACCTTCTGGAGGCGAGTTTCACAAGCAGCAGACTATTAAAAATCTGTAGCAATAAAGTAAACGTGATGTTGAGTGGGCCATGATTTCTTTCTTCTTTCAGGTGGACGTACATGTGGAGAACTTTGAGCCACTTCTGAGGAGCGCCTTTGGTCAGAAGACGGAGGGCGAGCCAACTGCTAAAAGTGGAAAACAAGAGACCAGGAGGAGGAGAAGAAGAGCAGATGACGGAAACGGAAGAGAGAAAGAAACCTGTTTGTCCGACACCGACGGCTATCTGAGCCAGGCCAGGGCTGTGGTAGGAAACAGAGCTGATAAGTCCTGACGTTTAGATAGCAGACTCTGCAGGGAGCCGAGGAGGCTTTTCAAGCAGCACCAGATCCCTACAGCAACAGATCCACTTGGTGTCCCAAACTATTCAGCCACTTATAACATCTGACAAGTTTTGTGATGATTTCATTTATAAATGGAAAAAGCTATCAAAACCGGCCTGACTCTATATGGAAAAATGTTTTTGATGTTAAATTAAAAAGTAAATGTAATTTAAAAAAAAAAGTTTTTGGTCCAGTCTCAAAGGGTACACCCAGGCCTGACTAGTGCCAGACCGTTAGAGCACAGAAATCACTCAAATAGAACCCATCTGACAACATGAAGTAGGCTAGGAGATCAGGGCCCAGTGTAAAGAAATTCTAAAACAGAAAAGAAACAAAGTCATCAACACCTGCCAGTCTGGAGAAGGTTAAAAAGCATTGATAAGACTTCGGGTCTCCAGCAAATGAAGTGCGATCTAATATCTATAAATGGAGAAAACATGGAACAGTGAAGAACCTCCCATGGAGAGGTCGATCTTCCAAAATTAGGCATCATGGATTCAGCCAGAGAAAACAAAATAACCCAGGACATCTAAAGCATTACAATCGTCCCTCGTCACAGTTAAGGTCAACGTTCATAACTCAACATTGATAACAAAGAAAAGAGACTGGAAGCACTGTTGACTAAAAATAAAATAAAGAAAATCATGAAGAAAATGTCTGACAAAAACCTCATGAACTTAAAGTAAGAAAGTAAATAATGTTTTTTAGAGGCTTGCTAAAGGTTTGGATCCAATTGGGCTTGACCTTAAAAGGTCAGTATTACGTAAAATTTACCCTTTTTAGCTTTACATCATGTTATAATATTACTCTCTAATCAAAAACATATCTGAAATCCCGCTTTGATTCCTTTATGCATGTTTGAGAAATCCTTGAATCTCCCCTGTCAACCAGCTGTGCAAAACGCCTTTAAATAGGCCGTTCATGAAAACCTCCAATGTGACGGAAACAAAACAAAGAAAAACAACAAAATGTCTAAGTCATACACACAGCAGTGCACCATCCTCAATCTGCCTTAAGAGTTCCATCACACACAGTGGAGCGATAAAGGGGTGAAAAGTGATAATTGTGGAGGGCCCTGACCAGCAAGGGGCCCTCCACAATTAAATTATTTATATTTTGTTCATAGACATAAAATAAAAAAATCGGGGTCAAATACTGTCAAATACAAAATTAATCATATTGTATTTCCAAAGATTGTTTTTAGCAGTAAAAATGTAATGTTGCCCCTTCCAGACCAAAACACACACATGCGTTTTTGCCCTGAACCCCCTATCTGCGTTAAATGGTTCGTTCCTGCTTGGAGCGCTTAACAGTGGTGTATGCAGCTACTGTCAGTAGAAGCTGCAGCTGAATACAGCGGCGACTGTGGCAGTTACTATGCTGCTAAGAAAAGTTATAAAATCAGGTTTTCAAAAACAAAATAAAGAGAGGGAGAGAGAGAAAAAGGCAAGAGTGTTAATTTATAACCCAGTTTTTCTCCAAGAGAGGTAGGTAAGACTGTGTGAGATTATCAACCATTTAGCATAATTAGCTTAGCTACTGTTTGCCTAATTTTCACTAGCATTTAATGAATTAAGGAAAAAAAAACCCCAACATATTCATATATTTAACTTGTTCCCTGTGCCTTTACCACTTAACAGATGAGTGAGTGAACAGAAGCTCTAACCCTCTAAGAAGCTCTATATTTTTTATTAAAGTTATGTACTGCAGCTTGAATAAAATGCAACTACATAGCATTTTTAGAAGTCTGGATTGCTTTATGTGTAGTTGCACGTTGCTTTTTACTGTTGCTCACGGGGAGAGACATTTCAGTAATCTAAAACTAATAGAACAAATTTAAGCAACCTACTTGCATACTGGATGTGGACTGTTGGATGTTAAATTCATGAGCAGTAAATACTGTACTTATTATCAGTATTGAACCAAACAAAGCAAGGAAGATGAAAGCCTTTAAAATTGTGACGCTTTTTATAGGTCAAATATAGACTCAAAAAATTGTAACAGCAGCTGCGAGGGAGGGAGTTGGGGGGGCCCAATAAAATTTTTTGTCAGGGAGCCCAAGATTACTGGCAGCGCCCCTGATCACACATTCCCTCTACTTTTTGTAAAACATTATCAAGATTTGTGTGGATGACAGGTTGCATAAGATGTTGCTCTCTCAGTTAAAAAGCCTGCTTTGAGAACAGATGAAATGAACTGATATACATATTTTTGTTAAAATAACAAGGAGTTGTCTTTAAAAAAAGAATAAAAATATCTCCATTCTCTTAATTACGTAGTGTAAATATTGTGGTGCCAGCATCACAGGCCTGTTCTGCTGCAGGATGTTCATGGTTGTAAAGGAACGATACATTTTGCATCACTCCAGAGAATGGTAAAGAGAAACCGTCAGGACATCTGTCTGACGTTCATCTCAAGAGAAAAGGGGTCAGGCAGCACAACAATGACCCTAAGCATTACAAGTCATTCAACCAAAGAATGGCCGGAGAAGAATAAAGTTAATGTTGTGTAATGGCCAAGTCAAAGACCAACATCCTGACCTCAATCCAGCAGAAACAGTGTGGAAGGATCTGAAAGGAGCCGGTCATGGGGGAACCCCTGTGTTAGAGTCTGGAGTTAATTCATCCGCCAAGATGAAGGCTGGTTTGGCCGACCAGCGGTGCCCAGACAGGCAGAGGCAAAAATTCCTTTAGCAGTTTGTTTTAACAGACACACTGCCAAAAAAAATCATTGAAACATTCTGTATGTGCATTAATTCAGTATTCTATTTAGGAATTAAGAAGAGTTTAACAATGAGCTAAAGAAACATCCAGCCAACCATCGTCTATACCCAGTCATCCTTGTCGGGTCGGGTTGGGTCCTGGGTACTGTTTCTCATCTCCAGTGGTGACTGGGAGAGAGGTGTGGTTCATCCTGGACAGGTTGCCAGTTCATTGCAGGGCAACATGGACACACTGGTCAATTGTGGGGTTGTAAATTTATGTCTGAGTCTTACAATGGCCACCAAGCAGATCATATTCATGTTCCAAATTTAGTCAACTTCCAATAAAAGTATTAAGCATTTCTAACTAAGAAATTGATCAAATGTCTGCATGTTTTTGATGCGTTTGTTTTTGTTGTTGTTGTTTTTTATGTGTTTGCAGTTGTTTGGAAGAAGGAAAGCAGACGAGGAAACACCGAGGTGTCGGGTTTCTGTGAAGATCTTTGGGAACGAGCTCAGTGTGTTCACATGTGACGACGTCCGTGACCAAATCCATCTGGGTTCCCTCAGCCTTGCTGGGCTGGCTGCCAAACTGCTCAAGGTAACATCCAGCTTATAGGGATGAAAATTAACATTTTTTGTTATAGCTTTCATCAAAAATCTTAATTTTTTCCAGATGAAATGGAGATAAAAAGTAAATAAAAACAAAAACTTAATACCAATACAAACGTAAGCTCTTTTATAAAGGCCGATCATTGTGTCAACGCTAATAACACTTGGATGGAAACAGTTGGAAGAAGATGCAACCCATTAAAATTTAACATATAGTAACTAGTGAGACATTATCTTTGCATAAATTGCATATCCTAATTATGATATTTGACTATTCAATCTTAATTGGTATATTTTCAAATAACAAAACTCAATATTTGTCTGTTTATTGCAAAGATATAAATTCATATTATTACTTGCCTCTACAGAGTAACTGGACCTTCTGTAATGGCTCCTAAAATCTTTGACTAAACATGATAAACAACAAACTATTGTTTATTTTAATTTTTTAATATGTATTACAAAAGGTGTTTTTAGCAGCTTTTGCACAACAAAATGACATAGACTGTACCAGTAATATTTGTTTACATCTATTTTTCTTGCCATTATGTTAGTAAATTTACTTTTTCTGCATCATTTTCCACTCATATTTGCATCCTATCAAAGAAAAACGCAGTCATCATCTTTTAGCAAAAGTTTTATGTTCTTCCTTAATTTAAAACTTAGAAATAGAAATATTTTTGTGTTTCATTTGAAAATGGCAAAATTCCTATACTCTTTTTTTTTAATATTGCCTTTTTTTCCATGTCATGTAATATTTATGACTCATCGAGTTTTATTTAACTGGAGTTGGAGAAAAAAAACCCGCCTCTTTAGATTATAATTTATGGAGACCCTTGCCATAGAGGACAGATTTGAAGTAAACAAAGATGCAAAAGGATTCTGAAAATTCTTTCCTCTTTTACTTCTGACTTTACTCAACTTAATTTTCTGTAAACTCAGTCGACCAATGGCGGCAGTGCCCACAAGCTGATTGAATTGTCAGTAAAACTATTTCAGTCGAAGACGACTGATACTGATACTGATACTCCTAGGTCTGTTTGCAGCCCATCACCCCCACCGTGTTTCCTTCCTTCTGCTTTGTCCTGCAGGGTCATGAGGTTCATCTGAGCCACAGGGGTGTGCTGATGGCTGAGGAGCTGCGATTGCCCTCCCTGTCTGGCGTCCCCATCAACCTGGGCATCAATATGACCTCTCTCCTTTCACTGCACCTGAAAGGCAGCGTTAACTACAGGGACACTTCTCACTTCTCCCTGAATGGATACGTCCGTCCCAAGTAGTGCCGAGTTTACAGTCTTAACAGCGGCCACATGGTTAGTCTATTAGCAGTGTGTAACTGGTGTCTTTGTTCCCAGTGCTTATGTGGGCTTGTCAGCCAGGATGGGGGTGGACGGTGCTCCAGGTCAGGCCGCGGTTGAATGGCTCGCCGAGCTCAGGAGCTCCCCCAGCTTGGATGGGAGCTTCCAGTTGCAAGAGGGCCGGGAAGTCCGAGTCACCCTGAACACACCGCAGAACTTCATGGACGTTATCTCTCTCAGGTAAGCGTTGGCGTTTAATACCTTTGTAGGTTAGCTTTTCTTATTTGAGCCAACTTTATTTGGGTTTGCTTTTGTCAATAAAGTTAAAAAAATAAATAAATCTTAAGTCGTATGTGTAAGTCAAAGTGTTTATTTAAAACCACATCTGATTGGATGTTTTCTCTCCACTGCGGTCTGGTTTCTTCAAAACGCATGGCAGAAATTCAGTTTTTGTCATGAGGTTTTATTTAGTGTTGATCTTGTTTTTATTCTGGAAAAAGAAGTAAATTAAAACTATGACCAAAATGCTTCCTTGACTAAATGAACACTGTGCCACACTATTATTCATTTAATTTTGAGTTGGTCCCCCTTTTGGCAGAAAAACAACCCAAACACACTTAAGCAGAGACAACAAGACATTTGAAGTCCTGCTGTGACATCTGACACCAAGCTGTCAGTGGCAGATACTTAGAAAATAGTAATTTAGGTTTGGATGATTTAAATACAGTTAGACAACTGTTGCATCAAACTACATTGATGAGATTCCTAGCCATTTAAATGGAAATTTAAATGGCATCTGATTTCCTTTTATTTTTCCTTTTATTATGCTATAATAAAAGGAATACAATAATCCTCTATCAATAAAAAGACATTTTGAGTGTTTATAAAAATTCCCTGCTAGAATCTGAATAAACAAGTCCTGTGAGTCATTCCCATGGCAACAGATGTGACATATTAATGAAGCAAACATTTCAGTCTAGCCAGCTAAATAATAATTTTGCGAGGCTAGCTAGCTGAACAAAAAAACGTAACAAAATAAGACGTTATTCCTCCACTTATCCAGCCCACATCACCAATAATCACCTTAATTCTTTGATCACTTTTCTTCCTCTGTTTAATTTTCCTTCTGTTTTTCCAGGCCACTAAATTTCTTTAGATGCCATGTGTCCTGTTTACTTTTCTTGCTAACGGCGGCTCGCTATGCCACCTCATGTATGACATTGTAGTCCAATAATACGACCAAACACTAATGACCAAATATTGGCCTCACAATGGTAAAAGAACAAAAAACAGTCACAGGGAATCTTTGCAGTTTGTTTTATTTAAATCGTACTATTTGTTTTTCAAGTATGTGAAACATGTAGCAAATATATGAGATGGCTTTAGATAAAGACAGGAGACGTGAACTATCCTGACATGAGCTGAACATGCAGATTTGGGGCCCCCTGCTGGCTAGGGAGCCCGAATCAGTGGAGATGTGTCAAGATGTCACAACTCTCGCCAAGCTTGTTTGTGTTGTAAAAACACACTTAATGAAATAACAGAAATAAAAACATGCCTCTGTATGAAACACACTGACCGTCTCTTTGTAATTAGATAATCTGTGCCTCTACTGTGGCGTCAGCTTTCTTCTATTGAGTAATCTGTTGGGATAGCAGCATCACAAGCATCATTAAGAAAAGATTTGAAAGATAGATCTGGAATGTTAGCTTGGACACAGAGATGTGGGCAGTACTACCAGTGTGACTTGCAGCATACACCCTTCATAAGATATTGCTTGATGACCCGACGTGTTCCATGTAAGCTCTAGCTCCTTTTAGAACATTTTTTGTTTTATGATCTACGAATGTCCGTTATTCCCTTGGATCAGCTGGAAAGTCCCAACAACACAAAATAGGAAATTGAAATGGATCCAAAAATATAGTGTTCCCCGTCTTCCTTGGGAGTAGAAATAAAACTAACAACAAACTGCACTAAAAGGCCCATAATGGCCTTTTAATGCACTGTAAAGCTCCATTATGGGATCATGGAACCGGTTGTCTCAGTTGTACGCTGAGGATGGCAGATGACTGCTGTGGTAGAATGATTCCATTACGAAAAAGAAACCTGGAGATGTAGCTACTTTTAATTTAGTGCAGTGCGAAACAGCAAAAGGAAAAATAAAGCAGAAATCACATTGTAGAACTCAAAACCTCTTGTATTCTTCTTTTTTCTCACAGACCTGTTGACATAGCAACAGACTGTCACCAGCTCCACTAGTGCATCAGGATTCAACATGTTAAGATTGTCAAAGTCAAGCCAGCATAACTAACCCACTCCCCTCTCCGTCACCACTTTTTGTTGTATTAAAACTTTTTCCTGACCTTGATGTCTAGTGCTCATAGTGTTTACAATTGATAGCAAAGCACTGCGTTGCTTTTTCCTTCATGTATCACACGTACATTTAATATTTAGCGAGTGATGCTGACGGCTAAAACCAATGGTAGTCTTTGTTGGCCAGCCATTTTTTGCCCTCCACTTGCACATGTGACGTCTGTAGGAAGCACTAAATGTATTTGAACAGCGTATTTGAGGATGGTGACACAGAGCTTAGCCAAGAGAAAATTCCCAGCAGGCTCTGAGTTTTAAGCCACGCCCCTTTGATTCCACAATCCCAACTGCATTGTCTGAATGCTCACAGCCATGATTATGGCCGACCACCTTGCATGACGTGAGAGGACAAAGTGAACCTTAATGGTGGGTTTGTGGTTGTGTGGTTATTGTCTAACTGTGATGCAAAAGAGGCTACTAGACCTCCGAGAAATCTAAAATGAGAGCCCTATCATTTTAAACTCTAGAGTAGAACAGTTTTTATTTTCATTGCTTACACAAATATATTGGTAAATAATTTAAAATTTAAAGGTGGCACTTGTTGTAGCACTGATAAAGTTAGCGTCACAGCTACATCGGCTGTTTTGTTTCTGAAAATCGACATGCAACCACTGTGCTGTCCAGCTCCAGAGTGTTTCAGCTCAGCGGAGACCACAGGGAGGAGATGAAGGGACCAAAGAGTCGGATCCAGAAGACCACCTGCACGCCGAAAAGCTGTGAGTTTGTAGTCATGGCTTTACTTTCTCTGCTTTCTCTGCTATTTTGCTAAAATGATCCTAAATGAACCATCAGTGTTACCTTCTCTACTAAAGAGACACCGGGTTAGTTCTGACTCGATACACACATTTTCTATCAATGGGGCAAAAAAACATAGAGAGAAGGCAGCAGAGAAGTCCAAAACTTGTATTTTAAATGCAAGAAAACTTGTATTTTCAAATCGAAGTTTGAAAATACAAACTGAATTTTTTTTTCGCTAAATCCGTTCCAATATTTATAAGTCTATCCATCTGTTAATGAACCAATCATATAACTCTATTGTCATTTCATTATATAAGTTATATCATGCAAGGAGAATTATTAAATTGATTTTAAAAAAAAAGAAATGAATAAAAAAAATGGAAGCAGCTGAATCAAAATAGACTTCATAAACGGTTTAAATCAGAAAGTTGCTGTCTCTCTCACTATTCCACAGCTAAACTAAACCTAAACAATATATTTACTTCGTATTGACCACACTCATATAAAAGTAGCATTTTTTTATGTATTTTCCAATATTCTCCTATTCTTTTCTAACGTAGTGTTTTGTAAGTGAACTCTGGTGTCCTGCAGGGTCTAAACTGATTGGCTGGCAGCTGTGCTCCAACGTGTCATACCCTTCACTTCCCTCTGGTGTCGCTCTGTTCCCAACTGGACCGGCCCATCTGTCGCTCCGGCTGCTGAAGCTGGACAGAGGCCTCCACTACTATCTGCTGGAGGCTGCTTACTCATTACATTACAAGGTATGCATACACTGTTACTACTGACCCGTTCAATAAGTTAGGATATTATTGAAGAGCTCGTTTATTTTAGGAACTTTGTCACTGACTGAAACAGTTTGAAAGCCTTTGTTTCTGTCAATTATTATGATTTTCCACATATAGTTCACAAAAACATGATGTTTGAAATTGAAATATTACGTTAGACCAAATATAAAACATTATTGAAAAAAGAAATTTATGCCAAATCAAAAGTAGGTTTAATATATGCATTTAGCAAGTTACACTGTTGTTTACTTTGTGGTTGCAATGTGTCAAACTGTGAAACACAGTTGTAATGTTGATGGATCGTCTTCATGCACTGTAATGGACACCCTTAGTTATGCCATAAAAGAGCTACTTTATTCATTGTCTGTCCTGTTTTAACCTAGAGGGGGACCTGGCTACCCAGAGAGGCTTCCATCCATCTCCTACTTGCCACGCCCCAGTCCTCCATTCCCAGGGACATGTCTCTGGACCTGGCCTTCAGCTCCCACAGAGTGCTGCTGAGAATCAAACACCCACAGAAAACCATCGTCTTACAGGGTCAGATCCAGAGGAAGCATGAAACGGACTTGGGGGTGTCTCAGATATCTAGCCTCTTAAGACTTGTTCTTTCTATCTTTCTTTAGGACAGTTTGATCAAGAGAGGAATATAAAATCTGGGAAGCTTGAGCTTATAATTGACAATGTCCATTTTTATATCATGGTAAGTATTATATAAAAAGTTTGGAGGTATATTTGTTGAGAATTGATTAAACGTAGCCTTTTTTCTTGTCTCTGAAGGGTTTGGTGGACAGCACTAGCCTTCAGTCTGAGCAGAGAACGCGCTACCACCTGGAAGCTAAGATGGCCGCCGATCAACGCCCCGTGATTTTGTCTGCTAATATTACCCGTGGATTGGGCAGGAAGAGCAGCCTCTCCGCTACTCTGAAGAACGTGTTCAGAGAGACGGCTTCGCTCTCAGGTGACACTCTACTGCTTTCAGGCCCTGAAAACATCCGTCTGCTTTTACAGATGCCACAGAACTAGCAGCTGTGTGTTGGTTGTTTAGTGGCTCTGGAGCGGCGGCAGGACCTAAGCAGCAGCAGCAGCCAGTACTCTGTGGAGGCGGAGCTTTTCTTACCTGGACTGGTGGGCAGCAGGATGCTGGGACTGATGGAACAGAAGGGGGCGCTGTGGAGCTCCATCCTTAGGGTCAAATATGGGCTGAGAGGTGAGAACAGATTATGACCACCGCAGTGTTAGCAGCAAGCCCCCATCTTGAAATGAGGGTTTCAGTTTACATGTAGAGTATGTTGTGAAAATTTATTTTGATTTGCATTAGAAACTATTTAATATGTAAAATCTATGAAAAATAAATATGTGGTGGTGGGCACTGCTAGCTAAAGGGTTATTTCGGGTAGTTGTAAGCGCTAATCATAAACATTAGCTCTGCTAATGCTACAACATTAGGTTAACAACATTTAGCCAAACTAATGCTAACATGCTAAATTCAACCTGATACATGGGCTAAATTTGTTATTGAGAACATATAGTTGTGATTCTTTTTGGACCTTTCACTCATAAATTTACTTTTATATTTGTTGAGTATTTTTGGCTAATTGCTATTTGGTCAGAAAATACATAGGGCAGTTTAATCATGTAACTTTTAGGTTGCTACCTATTGGCCAGAACTCCTGTGAAAGTAAAATAAACAAAACATTCAGTGGATTTTAAATTGTTTACAATACAACTACTGACTGTGCTCTACAGTGATGCATTATGTGTACAGAATAAATGTCATTTGTTGCACTGCATCACTGGTGGAGAATGTAAAGAGAGAGAAAAGGACTACAAAATAGATTTTGCACACGTCAAAATAAGAGCATGAGCAGAAACCTCTAGCTAACGGAAGAAGTCCTGAGAGTCAATAAAAACAAAAACAAAACTTCAACACAGATGTCAACTGAAGGTTTAGAAAACAGCCAAGTAAATTAGCATTTCAGAATATATCTGGAAAAATAAATTCAGGGGAAGCTAAGTGCGCTAAATGTTCTTGTCATTAGGAAAAACACAAAAGTGCTAAATGAAAAACTAGCTACGCTTTTGGCATATTAGCGGATTAGCAAAAGTGTGCCAACCACTGTATAACAAGTCGAGGATTTAAAAAGAAAGAAAACTAACAAAAATAATACATTTATGGTCCAGACCTTTTCAGACACCTGCTCCACAATTATGGAACAATATGTAATAATTGTCATTATGGTTAGTTTTCTATAATGTGTGTTTTCTACGTCCTCACAGGGGACTCCAGGAATCTGCATCAGGAGTGCTACACATCCCAGAGACTGAGGAGAGGGAGGGACTCCAACCTGACGTACATCATGAGAGCTGATCATGAATTCTACTGCACTAACACGGAACCCATCAACCACAAGGTGACCCTGAACACACAGCGGCACATCTGGTGAAAGATGTGCAAGAAGCTTAAGATGAATGTAACTTTTATGGCAACAGCATCATGTAACACTGGAAATGAGAAAATACCAACTAATTGTTTAAAATAAACTGATGGCAAAATTATTGGCACCCTGAGCAAGTCTTAATGTAACTAAATCTTTTTTTAACATATATATGTACATGACTTTTTAAAGGAGCAGTATTGGGTAAAAGCTACATTTTTGAGCTTCAGATCCTGTTATAATGTCTTTCCTCAAAAACATACCTGAAGTGTTGGTTTGATTCTTTCATGTATGTTTACAAAATCCTTTAATCTCTTGTGGCAACCAACCTTTCAGCTGAGTAAAATGCCTGGGTGGACCTGGCTCCACCTTCGAGTCACAGTTTCCAAGTTTCCAAGCTTCTGCCTCACTGAGCAGCCCTCCCCCACAATGCCCCAATCAGCTCCTTCAGACTAGCCATCAGCAAATAGCAAACACCTGGTGGAACTGTGAATCAACTGAACTCACTATTTGAGCTACTTCTCAAAGCAACGCTGGTAAAAACGTTGTTACAGGATTAATAGAGGAGTCATGCTGACAAGCTAAACCTTATCATTCTTGAGTCATTCTGATAGAAATGTGTTACAATGAGAAGTGATCCAGAAGTCTGTGAACAGATCCACATGAAGCATGAAGAAAGCCCCAGCCACATCAAATCCGTCCTGGACCTGAGCTACGGCAAACACTGGGATGAGATCAACAACAAACACATGCTGCTCCTCAGTCAGTCCTTCAGAAACCAGTCCACACAAAACCACACCAGTTACACATTGGAGGTAAATACTCCTTATTTTAGTTACAGTTGTTTTTTTTTAAATAAATTGTGTTCCAAAAGGTGACCTGTTCTTTCCTTTCCAGTTTAACCTCCAGGTGCCTGAGAAGAATTTGAACTACAGGACTCAGCTGATGCACTCTCGCCTGCTGCAGCACGGCTCTGAGAGCAGCACTCACCTAAAAATCAACTACAACAACCTGATGCCTCTGGTGGTGGGGTTACACTGCAAGAGCCCCCCCGAAAACTCCCTACATAAGAAATGGGAAGGTGTGATGCCATCGTGTGTATTTGGATGTGGGGAACAACTAAGCACCTGCGTCCGACCCACTGACCATCACCTCTGTGTTGCCATCCAGGCACGTTCAGCATGGACACACCTGGACTGAACATCTACGCCGCCTACAGGCTGAGCCGGCCAAACCGCCACACCCTGCAGCTCACCTCGGAGCTGACGGCCAGCAAGTGGCTGAGCATCCGCAACCTGGTTCTGGACGGGTTCTACAGGGACCGGGGCAGAGAGAAGGCAGCGCGCCTGGAGGTCCACACACCAGCTGCTACCTACGTCCAGGTAAAACACACATCAGCTGAACCTTAACAGCAGAGTGACTTATGGTGCCTTGAAGAGATGTGCATCTTTCACATTTTCCTGCGTTTAATATTGGGGTCGTAACATTCTATAGCAGTGGTCACCAACCCCCGTGCCGCGGACTGGTATTGGTCCGTGGACCAATTGGTACCGGGTCGTGCAAGAAATAATTAAATATTTCCGTTTTATGTATTATTTGAGTCTGGAGGATCTTTTATTTTGAAAATCCCTTAACCGTATTCTCTCGGTTACTTGCGCACCAACATTGAGCCCACAAGCAGCAAAATTAGTAAGAAACAGGTCAGGTGTCTTTGGAAAGTTTCTTTGCAAAGGGAAAAGGCCCAGAGAAGAGACAGGAGAATGGATTTATCCTGGAGTCCCACATTACAAGCCCGCTCTGCGTAACTTGCGGCAACTGGCTGCTAATGAGGCAATGAAGCTTCAAACTGTTTGCCACATAGAGAAAAGCAGGTTGTGCATATAAGCAACACTTCGTGTGTCATTGTCTCTCATCACTCCCAAACTCTGGGCTCCCGTTAGTCATTATCGTGAGTTAAAATTTTTGTTTTTGTTGTGCATCTGTATCTTATTTTGGAGGGTTATGTAAACGTTACCTTAGCGACCAGAGTGAGAGAGTGTTTGGGCAGTGGTCGAGAGGAGATGAGTAGAGCTTGTGAGTTTTAAGTCTGGTTTAGACGGCAAGATTTAAGAATTGTCGGCCGATTCTCCAAACCTCTGTGACCACAGAGCTGATAAAAGTACAACAGGTTCGATCCGTTTGTGTGTCCAAGGCAGGAGCAACACGAACTTATTCCAGTCACGTACATCCCGATTCCAGAGGATAATCCAGTAAAACCCCACAACATAGCAGGAATTTAGAATAACCAAACACGGATGACGATGTAGAAGCAATAGTGATAGTTTGTGGACTCATTTTAAGAGATAAAAGACGTAACAAAAAGAAAAGGCGGTGGAAAAAAGATGACGGGAGCAGCCGCTCTATTTGAAGCACTATGATTTGGAGGTGATTATGTTTTTTCATAGTTAACATTTTTAACTGAATAAACAAAATAAACATATATAATAATGACCTTTACATGTAATAAACATTTCCACATATCATCTCCGATATCCACCGGACTCTCAGTTGCGCGACATGTCAGCTGTTTGGGTTTCCCCTCTGTTCTTATGTCACCGCACTTTCTGACTGGCTACCTGTCACATTCAACAGGTTTTATTCTCTTCCCCAGTCAGGGAAAACCCACAGGCTGCGATAAACGGGCCAAGACAACCTGAATCGGGCATATTCAGGCTTTAGCGGGAACACCAACATGCAGTTCCCACTGTGCAAACCCCGCAGTGGGGACGGGACCACTGCTATAGAGGAATTAAATATCATCATAACTCTTATTATCCAAGGTTCTTCAAAGAGTAGTTGTGGAGGGTGATGCTGTGGGCAGGAAAGACCTCCAGTAGTGGTCAGTATACCAGCAAACTGAAGAAGCCTCTGACTGAAGACTGTTTCTGTGTCTGTCTCATAACTGTCGTCTCATGCTACCAGCCCAATATCCAGGCAGTAGAGCCGATATTCTACAATTCTCCTGGATGACCCAGTCAGACGTTAACAGCTCTGCTAATCCACCTACTTTGCTTTTGCTGTTTCTCTTTAAATCTGAGTGTATGTTTAGAAAGATGAGCAGAGAGATGTTGGAGTAGGGGAGATGATCCTTGCCTGTTATGATCGATTAAAAAAATGGTTTGAACTTTCTCTCCTTTCTCTGCACCCATTCAGTCTCTGCTTCAGCTCCTCTAGGAGTTTGTGGTCAGAGTTCACGGATTACTTTAATGTCTCATAATGTGTGTCTCTCCACAGGCGGGGGTTTGGGGTGCGGTGGAGAAGCAGGCGGTGAAAGCCCACGGCTTCTTAGCTTCACTTTGGACTCCTCCTCTGAAGGCGAATGTCTCTCTGGAGAGCTCTAAATCCAGCCACGCCCTGCTGATGAGCGCCACATGTGGCAGGCAAAATGTCAGCTTCACTGCTGCTGTGAGCGGTGCTGATAAGGTGGGTGGAGACAGTGGGCTGGGAGAGTTGGAAGCCTCATTTATTTTACAGTATAATTGTGTCAATCGTTTTGCTGCTTGTGTAACGTCCTCATAAGCCATATTTGTTTGCGGACGTGTTGAAGAATTTGAAGAAGAGGCAGGCAATATTAAAGATGGCCTTCACCAAGCCGAAGAGCCCGACCGTGGAAGTGGAGTTAGAGGGATGGGTGGAGGAGCTGAGGAGGGACAGGAAGATGTATCAGAAAGCAGCCCAGCTCCAATTTAGGTATGTGTTTCAGTCTGGAGGATGAAATCCCCCTCTGAACGTTGAAGCTGAAGTTGGAATCTGATTGACAGCTTCTGATTCAGCACTTGAATGTTTCATCTCAAACAGAATTATTTCTTTTAACTTGTAAAATCTGAAAGAAGTGACATTTCTGAGTTTGTTTTACCACTTTAGAGGTAAAACCAGGTTGAAAACAACACTTAAGCAGAATTTCTTTACATAAATGACAGATTGTACAAAACATAAAAGCTGTTTCCATTTTCAAATTAAACAATTTGAAAATTAATTTGCTTAATAGAAACACACCAATTTCAAAAAAACGTATTTTTTTGATAAAGTTTTGCTGCTAGGATGACGTAGGTCTTTTGGGTCAGATTAAAATTGGTATATTTCACGAAGCTGTAAAGGAAACCCTTTTTTTCTCACATCACATGAGTCACATGATCAACAACCGGATGTTGTCACTGGCGCAAATCTCGAAGAAGACGACAGGAAGTTGGATGATTTCGAAGAATGATTTTTAATGACATACCATGTGAACAAACTCATTCATGTGTAATTTTAATTGTGCTTTTTATTTAACGGAAACACAGCAGTTACAAAATTGTGTTATTTCGACATTAGTGGAAATAAGTTTCACAAATGCAAACATGTTTTATCGAATTTCCCATTAGTGTGGAATAATTCTGTTTGTTTGTAATGCAACATAAACAGTGTTGCATTCTATGTGTGGCTCTTGTACTTTTTAAGATGAACCCCATTTAAAGTATTGGCAAGCCAAAAGAAAATACCCTAAAAATCAGTCCTACAGTCATCAAAAAAGTTTCACAAACCCCAAAGTATGATTTCTATAATCTGTCATCTGTATAGATTATTGTGTACATTCAGATACCAACTATGAACGTACTGATAAATTGGCCCCAATATCCTTAACTTTACGAGATTGGTGATCAGCTGGTATTGGCCAGAATTGGAACCTGAAGCTGTGAATCATATGCCAACTTCAGCATCATCGTCACCAAATTAGCTGCAGTTTACCTGAAAGCAGGAAGTAACAGCTGCCATCTCACACAGACAGCCCTTCCAGAACTTTCCTCAGACTCTTCTTCTTCGGGAAACCTTCACTGTGAACCTCGTTAAAGGCCTCTACGTTTTGGAGTCTAAAGCTGGTTTCCACGACAACAAAGAGGTCGTCCACACGTTGACTTTCGGTTACAAACCGCCAAGCCCATTTGTAAGTGATTTGCTTGGAATTTAATTCCCTTAAGATAAAGTAACTGAGCTGCATTCAGTGACCTTTGTGCTTAAATATGACCTGCAGGTTTGTTCTGCACTCATTCACACGTTCAGCTCTGACACTTTTCCTTCAGACTCTGAGGTCTGTGTGACTGCCACCAGCAACCAGGTAAGCTCCGCCTCTTCAGAACACTAAAGGTTTTTTTTCTTTTTTTTTTATCTGAAGAGACTGAAACCAGAAGTGACAGGAAGTTAAATTTACTCCACCGCTAACAACTCCAAAACTATTTCAACATGTTATTTTAGCTTTTAGAACCTCTTCTGATAAACTTATGCAGTATGTTTAAAGATGTTGAAGTATAGAATTAACCAATCAATTTTGAGTTAAATGGATAATATAAAACAGATTATTCTAGAGCATAGTGTCTCGTTCTGATGCTTTTCCTCAGACACACAGAGATCTACGAGGGTCGCTGCAGGTTAACGGGGAGAACAAACTCAGCCTCTGTGGGCAGATTCAGCAGAGCCCCTCCAATTCAAATCAACAGACAATAACAATTAAAGCAAATTTCACCCATGAGCTACAGGTCAGTCCCTCCACCCTCAGCCTCCACCTTCTTTCTGTTCTACGATGTTACATTGAATACTGAAGAATATTTTGTTTTTTGAGGTTTGTTGAAATGATTTTATTGAAAAAAAATTTAAATGTTCAAAAGCAACAAATTCCCCAATTTCAGATCAACTATTTGAGGGTCTTCTGCTGATATATATTTTTTCCAGATTATCATCAAATACTGACACAACATATTGACAGTTTCAACAAATATGTGAAAAAATAAAGATTTTTTTCCCAAAAGTTGTATACTGCAGTTCTAAAGAAAAATCCTTCTCTACATTATTATTTTTATTTATTACATGTAAAACTCAGGACTGAAACTTTTTTATCTAAGGAAAAAATTTTCTAATAATTAATTGAGCATTAATTGATCCTGTTTGACAACTAGGATCAATTGGAATGTATGTGTGATTGAATCTGAATAATTTTTTTGCAAAGTGCCTTTGCTGTGACTTGCCGCTATATAAAAAAAATTGAAATCAAAAACGTCACCACACCACTGACGTTGCTTCTCTACTTCACAATCCTGCACTGCGTCACTGTCACATGACCAAGCAAAAACCAAACCCCTGAAAAACAAATGGCAACGAGATGGACATGAACATTGGTTATCAGACCAATAATGACATGTTAAAAAAAAAACTGACTAACATTTTAATGTTGATATCAATGTTAATGCACATATGAGTGGATCAGGCCTTCATTCAGGTGTTTCTGTTCCAGCTGCAGCTGCCCTCCTCTGCTCTGCTGGAGGGACACTTACACTGGATCCCTAAACACAGCACTGACTTTGACTACCAGACCAGAGGAAAGCTGAGACTAGAGAGACAGGAGTGCACAGTGAGTGTTAAAGACACAGCATGCATTCAGATCAATGCTTGTTAAACATCCAGCACCAGGCGGCCATGTTGGTTTTGCAGCTCTCAGTGCAGCTGAACGGAACAGCAGGAAGAGTCGGCCTCCGTTCTTCTCTCACTCATCCCTTCAAGTCGAAAATTCCCAAAGCGCTAGAGGTGTGCACTGTGAAAACATCAAAACATTTTTTGTTGTTGTTGTCGTTACATTTTCTCACTTTCCAGTCAAACTGCGTGCATTATCCAGGTGAAAGCTGCTGTAGACGCCTCAGAGTTTGGCAAAGGGAGCAGTTCATTGTGTGTGAGAGCGAATGGGAAGAACAGGGTGACTGTGACCGGTCAGATGTTCCACCGACTCCAGAATCCAGACAGAGCGGTGAGACTGGACCTGGATCTGTCCCAGAACCTCCTTCCGTCAGTCAGCGCCCTGCAGCTGAACATGGCAGCCAACGTGTCAGCAGACAGGTTGGTTTGCCATTGTCTGTGTGTCTGAGGAAACGTTTCGTAGATCTGTAGTAGTTTTTATTTCCTCGTCTGTTTGTCCTCCAGCGTGACTCTGCATGGATCCGTGACACAGGGACAGGAAGCGCTGCTGGTCCAGGTCAAAGGGTCACAGATAAACTCCCAGGTTCTCCGGCTGGCTTTGTTGGGGAAAGTTCACCATTCCATGTCCGTATTGGAGGCTCTACCCTCAGTCCTGGGTCTGGATGGAGTGTTAGAGCACTCTGATACTTTAACAGAAGGTGTAGCTTTTCATTTCATTTTCATCATTGGAAAAGTATTCACACCCTGTTAGCACTTCCACTTATTGTCACCATAAAACACAAACCATAAGGGTATCAGTTAAATTTTCAAATAAAATACGTAGAAGTTTGTGGTTGGAGTGTAAAATGGGACAAAAAGTTCAAAGGGCACGAACAATTTTGAACAGAACTGTGTACAGTAGAATGAAACTGATTTTTGTCATGGTATGCTACCTGATTGGTGCCAGTTTTACTTGAGAACCCCCTTCCCCCACCACAAATTCTGGTATTTTTAGCTCTGTGTGCATGTTGCTGCAGGCCACCTGAGGGTCAACATGATGGAAGCTGTACACAGCATAGAGCTGAGACATCAGCTGGATGCTGCAGAAGGTCTGGTCAAAGGAGAAGGAACGATAGGAGGTGATTACCAGCGGACACAGGCCCGGCTCTGTGTTCGGTCCGGACTCCAGAACCTGTGTGCTAACGTCAGCCGCTACCTGGAGAACCGGGGAAACGGACAGCTCTCTGTTCAGCTTTCTCACTCTTTCCATCGACTCAACACCACAGGTGAGCTCTATAGATTTTCTTTAAGAACTGTAATATAAGAATGTCCAGAATAGAAGTTTTTTAAAATATTGTTTATCATAAGGAGATCATGCTGTGTCTGTAAGAGCTGTTTCTGTAAATCAGGGTTTTTATTTTAAAATTCCCCGGAGAACGCAGAGCCTCTGAGACTCCCAAAAGATACAATAAAACATATCAACCTGGCTGCAAAGTCCAAACATTTAGCCTTCCTGTTGTCTCCTGATAGCCTTCCACTCTCTCAGAACCTGAATAAACTGCAGACACGTCTCTGCATGTTGCAGAAAATGCAGTTTTCTTTTGAAAAGTTTCTTTCGACTCCAGTGATTGGTTCCAATAGTTGTTCAAGTTATCATTCAGGGAGTTTGAAATCTTCCCATTCCGATCATTAGCCAGTTCCTCCAGTTTTTTGCAATTCCTTGATTGCAGAAATTCATGCAAAATCCACAGAAATATTCCTGGATTTTTTTTACACTACTGCATAATTGTGAGTTTGTTGAAAATTTTCCACAAAAAAGGTTAAACATGTTGGGATTAAGTGACTTCTAAATCCTACCTGCAGGTGGCAGTATTTCCTACTTATTCTACACTGCTGCCTCAGTCTTACTTGATGTCAAGTTATAGCCTGATTAAAGTAGCAGATAACAAAAATTTTGTTATTTCAGTTCTTTAAAGAATAAAATAATTCTAAAGTAGCAACACAAAATCAATTATTTTGATTGCAAACAAAACACAACAGCAAAATCCTGGAGGAACTGATTAGCTCAGTGCATCTCTAATAATAACTCATAAACACATGCATTTATGTATCTGTTAACTAACTAACTGAGGTCGTGGTTCCAGGCGTTCCTGGTGACAGCAGTGCTAAGGTGAAGTGGACCCAGGATGAGGTTGGACTGTCTGTCCTCGTAGAGCTGCAGGCTGGAGCTGAGCATGTCAGAGCTGAGTTCCTCAGAGACAGGACAGACCAGCAGTGGAGCTACTTCTCCAGGTTCCAGCATCAAGTCGAAGCCCTGCAAACAAGAGGCCTGCCAGGCTCATTCCAAGCCAGAGCACAGCACCAGGTGCAGGACGGCTGTGTACTTTGTCTTTGAGATTATTTTAACCAGAATGCATTACAAAATCATCTCTCTCAGGATATTTGTACCCATGGTAACATGTCTGTTTTGTTTTTTTTCTCCTCAGTTAGAAACGGGTGGATTTGACATAAGTCTGGCTGTTAGCGTGGAAGATGAGAAAATGGCAGAGATGTTTTTTAGTGTGGGGTCAAAAAATGAGACGTCTGCTTTGGTGGTGATGCTGTGGCAACACATGAAGCTACTCCAGGGTCACATCCCCAATTCTTTACAGGTACATTTTACATTATTTAGATATTAATGATTCCTTTTAAAAAAAAATTCTTTAGCCTGGAAATTTTTTTTGCTATAATGACAGAGCCTTCTTTCGCACAGCACTTAGACAACACCATGAAATTAAGAGGCATGCCAGAAAGTAGATGGTGTCAGGATGGTCAACTTCAAAGAGGAGTGGCTACAATGTAGCCAAACCCACAGACCAATTGCAATCTCCAAAGGATTCTGTCACAGCTCTGCCTGCAACAAAAATGATTCATATGCAAAATTCTCCCCTTCTGTAAAAGAAATGTCGTACTCAGATGCTATGTACACAGAGACGTTTGTATGCACTGTCTTCCCCATTGAATAGAACTGCAAGGTCATAAAACGCGTGCACACCTCCAAATTGTGCATATATTCACCTTAATAATACACACAGGGGAAACTGTCTTAGCACTAACACAGAAGCTAATAGCTAGTAGCTACAGTCTTCCATATTGTGTCTCTTCAGAGTACAGCCAATCAGCAGCAAGTGAAGTAAATAGTGCTCCGGGATTGGCTGTTTTGCAAATGGCAGCCTGGTTAACCTTTTGCGCCTGGTCACACATGCGTTGACCACACATGTCGACACACATGTGCTGATGTGTGACCACATGTGAACCCATATGGTTCACATGTGGTCACATGTGAATTTCATGGATTTTTTTTGTAATAATGACGTGAGGTACCTTGACAAATGCCAGACGAAGGAATGGGGGAATTGAATTGAGCAACTACGATTGTTTTTCCAAGTTGTTTTTGCCAGTATAGCATTGGCTTCTTCCTGTTTAAGTCAAGTTAAAGGAAGGTATGGGTGGGTATGAGCCGACCCATACCCTCATGTTGATTTGATCAAAGCAGTGACAACAAACACAAATCGGTATTGACCAAAGTTGGATTTACCATGTCAGGTTTCTTAAAGACATGTATTCAGCGATCGGCCAGAAAACTGCAAACAGTGCAAACCTTCCAGAAAGGTGATCTCTGGTTGCCTCAATGCGGCGCATGTAAACTCAACCTTTCTGAGGTGCAAATTTTACCAAAAGGATTTTTTGTTTTCGCAGATGAACTGCACAGGGGTCTCCACTGAAGACCGACTCTCAGCCCACTGCTTTGGAAGCGTGGCAAACCGGTCCGTGGAGGTACGAGCCGTTCGCTCCGACAGACCGCACCGCGGCCTCTGCTACGGCCTGTCGCTTATTCATGTTAGCCTACGGCTCCAAGCCAAAGGTTGCTACCGTTCCGGTGGTCAGAAGGAGCTTAAAGCCAACCTGAATCATTCTTCTGTGAGCTTCCTGACATATTTAGGGCTGCCCAGCAAATCTGCCGTTAGGCTCCTCCTTCGACCTGGCTCCCAGAGGTGGGTTCTGGGGACTGGGATGGTGGCTGGCCCTTGGAGAGCAGATCTGAGAGCGGGACTCAGGATGGAGTCTCTCAGGCTGTATGCTTGGCATGGACTGCTTCAATATGGGACTCATAGTGATACACAAAAAGCTGCAGTGATGGGCCATGTGAAGATGAAACGATTGTGTGACGTTAGAGCAGAAGTGAGTGTTTCCTGGAACTCTGCTACTTCCTACCTGTTAGCTGCTGTACGATGCACACAGGTGGGGAGAGCGATCTGGGTGCAGGTTAGGAATATTCTGGGTCCCTTACAAAACAAAAACTCTTTAGTCTTTCATGGAGAAACAGGGAGCAATGGTCTGAAGGGATTCCTGAACTATGAGGACCAGCAAGGTTTCCTTAAATTGTTTCTGTCTATGCTAGCGAAGGAACACAAAGTTGAGGTAGGATGGAACCTCAGTGCCACTCTCATCCCAAACAAAGTGGATTTCCAAGGATCGGGTCAGCTCCACTATTCTTCCTTCTCTGGAAGAGCAAAATTTCTCATCAGCGACGGATCTGCACAGATCAATGCCACTGCCGTTTGGAAACTCTTCACATCTTTCTCAGCTAGCTTTCTGCAGAAGCTAAAGCCACAATGGCTCCTCACCATGACCGCGTCCGCCACACCGAGTCAAGCCCAGGTCAAGATGGAGAGTGATGCATGCCAGCTGCTTTTCTTGGCAAACAGACGCCAGGAAGAAGAAAAGGAGAGCAAGTGGACGCTTTTTGCCCATCAGAGATGTTTCCTTCTCAAGGTTAGCGAGGAAACAAGGGACCAAAGAACTTGTTTCCCTTCAGAGAGAAAGCAAAGAAACCATCTTTTCTGAAAGATGATTCCAGCCTTTCTGACCTTTACGTTATGTTATGGATAACGGAAACGATGCTGCATTGCCTGTTTTCTGTTCAATAACGTGGACCTTAAAGTAGCCCACAGCCGTGGTCGTAATAGCTTACAGCAGGTCAGAGGTTTACATTCACTTATCAGGCTCCTGAGCTGCTGAGCTCCTAAGAACATCATGGCGTGATGACGTGCTGAAAGGGGGAGTGTCAGAAAGGGTTGGAGCTTCTTAAAGGGACAGAGGGCAATTTCAAGATGTCAAATAGGGCTATGAGGTGAAGTAAAACAATTTAAAATATAAATACATATACTCCGAGACATTAACATCACTTCCAGTCAAAAGAAATTTGTTGGTAAAATCAACTTTAATCTTGAATCTGCCATGAGTGTGGATAGTTTCAGATTTAGCTGTGTATATTTAAGGCTGTATTTAAAAATCTGCTCTTGTGTGGATTAAAGAAAATCCACAGTAAATTCCAACTTATTCACCTCATTCTTACTGTAAAGTTTTTGTTGTACCATCCTTCAATCTTGGAGAAAGAAACACATGATTAAAAAGCTTGAAATTCATACAGCATTCATGCTGACGAGGAGTGGGTATAAAACTCTGACAGGCACTTTCAGCATTTAAGCAGACATGGAGGATGGTTACTCCAGCAGTTTAAATTTGTACAGGGAAATGAATTTAAGAAACTCACAGGAAAAACATTTTCTATTAGTCTGCTAATGTAGTGTCTGCAGATGTTCTTTATTTGTCCTTTCCCCTCAAAATAGTAACTCATTGTGTCTAAATTCTTATAGTACTGATGCTCATTATTAAGTCATTTCCTTTTCGTCCTGCAGACTCTCATTGCTCCACAGGCCTCAGCCAACATCTCCGTCTCCCATTCAGGATGTAACACAAAGCTCAGAGCCGTTCTCCAGGCTGGAGGGGAGCAGAAAGGTTCCATCAGTCTGTCTGTGACCTGCAATCCTCATCGCAGTCTACGTGCGTCTGTTCTGCACTTCATCAGTGCGGTGAAAACGCTCAGATTTCCCACCAGCGGAGCGCTACCTCTGAATGTGTCTGGTGGACGTCTGCCTCAGGTGGATGCCAGCCTGGAGCTGGGACAGTGCTACCTCAGGGGGAGAGTGGGTGACTCCACCGCTGCGCAGGCAGCAGCAGATGGCGTCCAGTCGCTCACTGTGAATGTGAGCAGCCACTGTCCTCTGCTTCAGGTAGCAGCACTGACGAAACAAATCGCTGTTAAAACATTACAGTTATTGATTAAATATTTTTTCTTAATATAAGGAAGACAAGCTACAAATTAAATGACAAATGTTTTCATTTAACTGTTGATATGTATTTACGGCGCTGTATTAGAGCCGTTGGAGATGAAGGAAAAAAAGTACATTTCTGCCAAAAAGTTAATCTCTGACACATTCTAGAAAAAAAGACAAGGACATTTCTGAGTTTTATGAGTTTAAAATTTGCTAGAAAAACTCTGAAAATGTGAGAATAATCTCAGAAATTTTCTGGAATTTTTTTTGGACATTTTTGAATTTCAAAAGTCAAACTTTTGAGTTTTGGAAATGTTCCAAGTGTCAAAGGTTGAAAAGTTTTGACAGTAAAATTTGTATTATGTACTTAAAAATATCTAATTTGTTGGTGCATACATGAAAAAAATTAAAGTCAATTAAGTTCTAAAGCACAAAAACACAAGGTAAAATTATAATTTCTAAAAATAATTTGACACATTTTAATTGTTTAAGTGTTACCTTTATTTATTGAGCCATATATATATCTTTGCTTGTATTTTTAAATATGCCAGTTTTGATCCTTCATGACGGTCACTCGTCATCATATTTCCTCTCAATCAAACTATTCCTTCTGATTGCTAAACTTTTATTCAGTAGCTTTTAACAAATAACTAATCCCCCCCCCAATCTTACAAGTGTACAAAGCTATCAGCAGACAGACGGCCTCTAACAGCCCACAGCATGATGCTTCTCCCACTGTTTGTGTCTTAGGGGTGGATCCTCCCTCAGACTCTGTCTCTTTGGGGCCTCCTGTCGGTGGCTCCCTGCCAGCTGACCATGTCGTCCTCTCTAAGGGTGGACGATGAGGATGCATCTTTAGAGCTGAGTCGGTCCTGTGTGACTCCATATCTCTTTGGGAGCGTCAGTCAGTCATTCTCTGGGCTAAAGAGCCGAGGTCTACCGCAGAAGATCAGCGTGGAGGTTTCAGCTCCGGAGGGTTCGGACCAGGCTGGGGCCGTGGCTGTTGATGTTGGAACATGTAGGATTAGAGCCAGGAGAATCGCTCAGGGCAGAGGAACGGGACCCTGGCTTTGGGCCTGGGAGACAGACTGCCCCGGGTTACAGGTACAACTTTGTTCCACGTTTCATCCAGCTGGATGTCTCGTTTTTACTCTGTCATGTTTATATGAACACTTAAGGGCAAAGACCGGAGAAGAGAGGAATCTATAAGGCAGGGGTGTCCCAAGGGTGGGCCGTGGGCCATTTGCAGCCCCTGGAATGGTTTAATTCTTCCTCTGAATCATTACTCTCCCCCCATTGCTGGTGGTTGAAGCAGATGGAGATTTTTTTTAAATTAGAACAAACTTATGACCCACAAATTAAAATCTTATCACAAAAATGTTAGATGAAACAAAAAGTGTTTATCTTTTAAAGGAGCAGTGTTATGTGAAATTGACTTTTTTGAGCTTTACGTCAAGTTATAATGTTATTCCCTTATCAAAAACATACATGGAGTGTTGCATTGATTCTTTCATGCATGTTTGAGAAATTCTTGAATCTCCCATGGTAACCATTCAGCTGTGCAAATAGCCTGGTTGGACTTAGCTCCACTTTTGAAACAAAGCTCCTCCTCAGAGCTGCAGCCAACAAATTTCTGCCTCACAGAGCCCTCCTCTGTGACTTCCCCACTCAGCTCCTTCAGGCTAGTCATCAGCAATTAGCAAACACCTGGTGGAGCTGGGCAACTGCTGTGCTCATTGTATGAGCTCCTTCTCAGTGAAAAACCAGTAAAAACTTTGTTAAAAGGTTAAAAGAGGAGCGGCACAATGACTTCCTGAAGGCAGAATTTCAATTTTAGTTTTTATAAGATGTTTTCTTTTTTGGCACGTTAGTTCTCTTGAGTTGACAAGTTTGGCCCATGAAACAAACAGTTTGGACACCCCTGCTGTAAGAAATCCATATATCCTGAGTTTAACATGTGTAGTTCAGCACTAGTTTGGGTCACAGTGACAGCTGAATGTGTGACCCAACAGGTTCATGTGAACAGCTCAGTGTGGGAGCAGTCTGGGGGTGTGTGGACAGCTTTGATGGAGACTGATCTGAAGGGCAGGAGAGCATTCCTCAGGCTGGAGGCTGAACCCGGGCCAGAACTGAGAGTGGAGGGTGTGTTGGACCATGACAGTCCCCCCATCACTGCCCTGCCTAATAGCAGTAGACTGAGATTCAGCAGCTCTGGATTACATGCTGCAGAAGTTCTTGTTCAGACGGAGGAATGCTGCCTCAGGGCTGGAGGAGATGTAATGTCACACCCTGACCTGCAGGTGTCACTGCTATACCACAATAACTGCTCTATAATTCAAGTATGGGTAACATACAATAGATTCTTTACACAGAACGCATCCCTTCAGCACTATCTCTTCAATAACTGATGTTTTCCTGCTTCTAAAGGAGTGGTTCAGTCCAAACATCCTGCAGGCTTCAGGCTCTCTGCTGATCTCACCAGCTTCTGTTTCCTCCCACATCTTCATGGTGGTAGACGGCAAAGAGTTACACACCGAGCTGTCTGCAGGACAAACTGAGGTTTGAAAACAGAACCGAACTGACGTTTCAAATCCACTCATTTGACACAAAGACGTCTTATTGTGCATTTCTTCTTCTGCAGGTTCACAGGGAAGTATTTCTACATCTGAACCATTCCGTCCCCCTGCTGAAGAAACTGGGCCTGCCTGTGAATGTGTCCCTGGCAGTAAACTCTGAGAGTCACAGCAATGGTTCACGCTCTTTTATGGCCAACGGCAGAGCAGAAAATCAGAGGGTAAGAACAGCAATCAGATAAAGTCTGAGGTAACATGTTCCTTCAGTTAACCAGACCTCTGTCCAGATCCAGATCTGAAACATTCTCAGCATGTATATGAAGTGTTGGTGGACATTTATCATATCATGATACATTTCTTATTGGATTTTGATTTATTGTTGCCTTGAGAAATTCCAATTAATGATGTTTATAATCCCTTAAAACTGTCCATATTGTCAGGGTTTCTCCACTGTTTTTTCAATAAAGGTAAGGTCATTTTATTTATGTAGCACATTTTCAGCAACAAGGCTACAGCAACAAGTTCAAAGTGCTTTACATGAAGTAGAAGGAAATACAACAAAACAATAAACCAAAGGAAAGAGCAAAAGAAAAAAAGAAAAACAAAAACAATATATAAAACTACGTAGTCTGGTCAATGCCAATCAAATTCAAATGCTGATGAATTAAATACCTGCTAATACCAATAAAATGAAGCAATGGGATTAATGGGGTAAAGAAGTGTTGGTTAAAATTGCTCCTCAATGATGTGAGACCTGAAAATGCCCTTAAGAAAACTACTTTTTAGAGTTATTGCTGCAAAAGTTGGTGTGTTGTTCTTTTCATTGTTTTTTTCCCTGTAACCATGTTTTCCCTTTATCGTTACCAAATAAGAATCTGTTATCCACTTCTGTTCGTTTTGATATGAAATGTTTATTTTTAGAACCTGTTAAAGAGAAAACTATTTCTACTGTCACAATACGTAAAACCCAGACTTGAAATGGGTGTAATTTCTTTTTTGCCGTGAGTCTACATGTAGTTTTTTTCCCCCAGTTTTCTCAAGAGCTGAAAATGGAAAAGACATCTGAGATCGTGAAGGTGAAGAGTGAGCTAAAACATGCGGTGAATTATCTGGACAAGCTGGGAGTCCCTGGAAGCAACAGCGTCCAGGTTGGCTTGGTTTTCACACCGTTAAAAAAAAACACAATGGGTCGGCTTAGGGAGCAGGGTGACTGAGCTCGGGTTGTGTGTTCCAGGTAGAACTTGGTTCTGCTGAAGGACGGATCCTAAGCCTGGAGTCTCAGTGTGGAGCTCAGCAGTCAGGACTCAGACTGCAGCTGAAGACGATTCCTGAATTCAGAGAAGTGAGGGGAACCCTGTGGCACGGTTCGTCATGGCTTCACCGCCGAGGCTTGCCCCTGAGAATATCGGTACGCTTTGTATTGACATGCTTTTATTGCTAATTATTATTAATAGTTATAAGCAGCAGACGTGTTGGTCTGCAAATGTATTTGTGTTTTCTCTTCCAGGGCCTTTGCTCCATGAAGGGAGGGTTGTCTGAGCTCTGGTCCAGGGCTGAGCTCAGTGTGGACGGACGCAAGCTGCTCACGTCCGGGCTGAATGTCAGCGGAGCTGCCGGTCGCCTGGCTGGGCTCCTCTCATTCTCTCCTGCTGCTCTCAATCAAACACGGACACAGCACAAACTGGACACTGTCTTAACTGTGCAGTTCAAAGGTCAAGACATCGTGTCATTTCACTTCTTTAAATTTGACTCAGTTTAAAAATTTGTTGCATTTATGTTTTCTCTGAGGGCAAAGGATGCAGGCAACCAAAAGTATTATTAACCAGAACTGGAGCCAGTTCTCACAGGGTCATAGGTCACCTCAGGAAATCCGCTCACTCCCTTTGTCCCGTACCCCCTGACTGCATCTCAGGAAATGTTTGGCATGTTGACTGATTGGGTCACAGCGTAGTAATATATATTTGCACTACAGAAAAACATTTTCTGTGCTCGGAAGTTTTGTACGACAGCATATTAGAGCCATCATAGATAAACAAAGGGAATACGTTTCATCCAAAAATCTCAGAAATGTTTTAGAAAAAAACCGTGGACATTTCTGAGTTTTAAAAGTCGAAAATCTTCAGCTTTTGGAAATTTTCTGAGTTTCATCTTGCTGTGATCTGAAATGAAAATGATTTTGACCCTCTCTGCTTTAAGGTATTCATTTATCCTTTTCATTTATAAACTAATAATTGAAACTTCTGCAAATTTCTTGCTTTATTGTCTCTACCCACAAAATGCAATAATACAGTTTGACCATCAGATGTCACTGTTGTCCTTTCATTTGTATTGCTAATTTTGACTACTCTTTCCAAGCAAAAAACACAAAGACCATTAATAATCTGTATTTTAATTTTCATAAATTCAGTGCCAGGAAAATCCCAAGAGGCATTTCACTAACTAGCATTCTGTTCTGCAACCGTCTTCAGGTCCTTTAAGAAGCGCATCATTAGACTTTCACCGCCAGGACCAGAGGTTCCGGTTGGCGGGGGAGGCCGGGGGCTGGGGGACGCGTGGCGGTACCAAGGAGGCCCGGTTCACACTGAGGCACACTGAGCGAGGAGAAGCTAGCCCTGCCTTCCAGGTGTAATGAGGTCAGCATGTAGAAGGAAGTTCCCACAGCACTGCTCCTCCCTACTAACGTCCTCTGACTGGTTTCAGGTGGAGGGCTGGGGGAGACTGACGGAGTCCCTGCTGAGGGGCTCCATGGCCGTCAACCCTGAGCTCAGCTCTTCATTCGCACTCATTGTCCAAGGACACACCTCCACTCTTAGGTACTGATACTGCTCAAAGATTTTATAGCTGATTTCCTATCACCAGCTCTGATTTCTCTTTAAAAATTGTAAATAAATAACAAAATACTTTTTTCCTTAGGCCATTTTTTATTTTTCAAAAAATGTCCTAAAATTAGAGTTTAGATTAGGCCTAAAAAAAAAAATCCACCCTGACCCGGCCAAGCCCAAAGGTACTGTGTTGGATCTGACTTTAATTATATAGGATGAGATAATACTTTATTGATCCCTGAAGCGAGGGGGCAGCAGGGGTCTTGTTTTTCCCAGCATAGCACGCAACAAAAATTTTAAATAAGTAAATAATAGTAATAAACATACAACAATAAATAGCAGACACTGTCCTAAAGGCACATGCATATCATGCATATAGTTCTAAATATATATTTTGTATATTTATAAGGCACAACTCCAGAGTGCCTCATAGTAAGACACGCCCAAACCCGAAGTAAACCAGGCATATTATCTTAATGAAGATTTTACTGCTTTTAATTTTAGAGTATAATTTGGATAAGCACTGTAACTTCTGCAGTTTTTAGCTTTTATTTAACATCTTCAAGCTCCGTTTTGTTGCTTGTTGTAACCGCAGGGTGAGTCGGGTGCAAATCATCTGGGACGTGTGATTGTGCTTCTTCTGACTTAAATAAACCACAAAGCAGCTCACCGATACTGAAGACGGCTAACCGAGTCTTCTTCACTCACTAAAAACCTCCACACTGAAGAGGACTGTGTTCAGCATCACCTGGCAGCGCTGCTTTATGGTGCAGTTACCGATCAGATTTTTCACAGATCACAGCCTACAAACGTAAAATCGTCTGATTCTGGTCACAGCTGATATTTTGGTTGATACACAACAAACCTGCATCAGGCTTCCTTTAGAAATAAACTGCCCGACATAGGCATTTTATGTACCATTCCCCATAAATCCTTCTATTTTCAGGTTTCGCAACAAAGTTTGAAACAAGAGTTTTGAATTGTTTTTGCGCCAGGTTTCTTCTTCTGCCATTTTTAGTCCGTTTTTGTCTGAGGATATGTTTTAAATTACACAACAACAGGAGGGTTTTTCTTTTTTTGTGTGTTCTTTTCATTCTCCGTTGCGTTCAGATTAGAGCCGCCAGTCTGCTCCAAAATCGGTTTCCTGCTTGGAGGGAGTGATGTCCAAACACCTTCCAACTGCTGTAGACAAGAGGAGGATCTTTGCTCTCTTCCACTCACTTTTTCAAGGACAAAGCTTTCTGCCAAATCTTGATCACAACCACCTGTTGATGTCATCTGTTTAGAATAAAGTCAACACTTGCTTGACTAAATTACTCGTGTACCAAATACATCCCAAATTAAAGGAAACACATTTCTATGAACTGGAGGCCAAAGCATTCAAATTTAAACAAACAAACAAACAAACAAACAAACAAAAAACTAGAAAAAATGTCAGGTGATCTAAATGTAATGTGAAATACTAATAATAAGAATAGCCATAGCTGACCTTTGTTGTGATGTCTAGCAAGGAGCTGATGGTGAACGTGGTCCACAGTGCCCCCCAGCTGCTGCCATACCTGCCCCCACAGCTCCACCTCCGTTCTCAGGTGGGTTCACTTCGTTTCAGCCATGCGGAGGGTCCCACTTCCACATCTTTTACATTTGAAGTAGAGTTGCCTGCCTCTAAAGATTCTCATTCCCGTCCCAGTTGAACCAGTCCCGGTCCAGTGTGGCAGCGCTGGTGGAGGTGTTGTCAGGCAGGAGGAAGCTGTGGGCTCTGGGGGAGCTGGCGGCCATGGAGGGCGGCTACAGGCAGACTGCGGAGGTCAGACACTCCTTCCCTCAGGTACCACTCAGATAAACTATCAGTTCATTATGTGGAAAGCTTTCTATCTTCAGATTGCATTGTCCTATAAGTTTATAAGTTTGTCCATCATCAAGAAAAATGATTTGAATTATATTGATTAGCTTCTCCTACAGAACATGTAAGTGTGTTTGTGTGTTAGCTGCAGCCTGTTCCCAGGACGGTCGCAGTTAGAACGCTGTATGAGGCCAGAAGGTGGCGCCACCTGATCCAGCAGGCCACCGTGTGGGGCAGCCACCAGTTCAGCCTGTCTGCTCTGCACTCGGCTGCTCCGGGTCCGGACTCGGAGCCGGGCAACCGCACTCTGAAGGGTAAACACCAACACACACACTTTATATAACCTCACACACGGTGCACCGTAAACATAGACTTTATTTTTGTTTTTCTGAAGCTACAACTGCAAATGTCACAAAATATTGGAATTGTCAATGATCAACAAGCAAAATGTACTAAATGATTGTTAATGATGCATGGATTTTCAATACAATCTGTATTTAGCCCTCATGAGTTAATACCTTTGATGGTATTTGCTTTGGAGTATGAAATATTTGCCCCTTGATTTTTTTTTTCTTTTTTTCTTTTTTTTAGCTTATTTTCAGTGTATGGAGAGAGTACAGGTGCAAGCATTTTAATAAAATAAAAACATATTTTTTGTCACTCATTTCAGAAACTGAAACTCACATCAAATAGACAACACACAAATTATTTCAAACCTTTATTTCTTGTAATTGTGATAGTTATGGTTTACAGATAGCAAAAAAGCCCCAAAAATTCAGTGTCACAGGAGATTACACTTTGTCCTTCCACTGAACTTTCTATAAATATTCTTGGAGATACAACTCTGTAAACAGCCAGCTTCTTCAAGAATTGACAGTATTTTTGTGAAATGTGTCTGACTGTCTTGTGGATGTCTGTCCTGCTGGTCCTTAAGTGAGAGACCGTTTGGAGGCTCAGGAGTAAATTAGCTGCTCATACAACATTAGTTTGCAATTTTTTATTATTTACATTTTTTTTTAACTTTTCTATTTTCTGAGATGCTGAATTTTGGTTTTTTCTTATCTGTAAGCCATAGTCACCAAGAAAGAAATGAAGGCTTCAGATATTTCCCATCTATATAATGTCAGTTTCCCTTTCTGAAGATTATTGAAGACTTTGTTTGGGTTTATTTCAACAATATTCTGACACTCTTCTATAAAGTGTTGGTTTATTATCGTTTTTTTCCTAAGTGAGTCATTAATACTGCTATTCAGATACTTTTTATTGTCATCTGGTCACACTCCGCTGGCAGCTCAGACTTTTGCGAGCCTTTCTGGAAATGATCGTCTTGTTTTTGGCTCGCCCTCCTCTGTTCTCCGGTTTGGGTGTGGAGAGTCGGCGCACGCGTTCACGTCTCTGCGGAGTTCCTCCAAGGTTCTCTCATCTTCAGTCTGGCTGAAGCTGGACGCTGTCTAAATGTTTGCTCTTGTGCTTTCTTGGCAGTAATGCGTGAAATTGTTCTCTAGAAGAACAATTGCTGTGTACTCCTAAAGGACTGCTCTGTAATCATCTCGATCAATCTTTGTCTCTGTTCTGTTT